>NC_056744.1:861154296-861259296 GCF_019279795.1 Protopterus annectens
CCTAACTGCATTTTAATATACCTAAAATCAAACAATTATACATCTCATACACATATTACATACTTAACTACATTTCATCCACAATCCAAACCACTGTCTAACATTATTATGCCAAAGTGGAGATATTCATCCAAACCTTGGACCCTCTTCCACCCAACATATTAACAACTCTACATCACTCAGTAAAAACACCAAAATACCTTTGCATCCTAACGTTAAATATCCGTAGTATTTGCAACAAAGTATCTGATTTCCATGCATGGCTTATACTGTATATACCTGAAATAGTTGCTCTCACAGAAATCTGGCTCAAACCCCAGATGTCAGACTCAGAAATACTTCCCCCTGGATATCAAATATTATGAAAAGATAGATTTCATAAGAAAGGGGGAGGCCTAGCATTAATATACCGTAACCCCTTAAACATAATACCCCACCCAAAAATAGTTCCCACCCTCAATAATATGGAAATCCTATTAGCATCGCTATTTTTCAACAACCATAAGCAAATATCTATTGCTACCATCTGTATTCCTGCAGGTCCCAATATCCCAACACTGGAAGACTTCCTGTCATGGTCTAACCACTACATCTCAAATGAAGCCATCATCCTCGGTGACATTAATATAAATTGGCTTAAACTAACACCAAACAACTCCACAAACTCCATCAGTCTGTTCAGATTTACACAACTTATACAAACCCCAACACACACACAACAAGCAATCACCCTGAAACCACCCTAGACTGGATATTAGTATCCCACCCACAATACTACTCCAATCCCAACATGCTTCCCAACACCCTAAGTGACCACTTACCAGCCCTGATACACAGACTATCAGCCTCCACCTCACACATTCATTCATACAGATATACCAGAAATCAAGCTAATTTTTAGCCAGTCTCACATTTTTAACCTATTAGAAACACCAAACTGGAACACAGTGAAATATCTTCTTTTAGATGAAGCAGTACATTATTTCAGTACTGTCTTCCTAGACACCCTTAACTCCATAGTCCCCATAAGAAAAAAGAGAGTTAAACATAACCATGGTCCTTGGCTATCTTAAGTCAACCAAACTACTACTGATTAATAGAGATCGAGCATGACACAAATGGAGACAAGATAAGACCCCACCCAACGAAACTGCCTTCAAAATACTTAGAAACAAAACAAAGCAGGCCCTTAGTCATGACCAAAAGACCTGCTTCTCTCAACAAATAAACACTCACAGTAATAATCCCGATTTTTCTGGAAATCTGTCATCTCATTACTAAATCCTGGCAGCACCCAAAACCCATCTCCATTTCTAGAGAAAAGCACAGTTGAAATCCTTGAAATACTTAATAAAAACTTTATTGATATTATCCTTACATTAGTAAACGCAGGCAATACCCCAACCCCCATTAACCTATCCACCATACCTCAAGGCAATATTGGCCCCATACCATCCTAACTTCCAACCTGTAGCAACCTCTCAAATACAAACATTCTCAGCAAATTGAAACCAGGCTCCTTATCCACTGATAATCTTCCCCCAGAATACCTAAGAATTAGTGCTAAGGCAGTAGGTTTCCCAGTAAGTATCCTTATAAATCGATCACTTGCAGAACACACAGTCCACCAGCTCTGGAAAAAATCCGTAATCACCCCACTTCATAAAGGTGGAAACCCTCATGACCTATCTAATTTTAGACCCATTTCCATACTGTCCCCTCTATCTAAAATAATTGAAAAATGCATCCACAAACAACTGGTTGAATATCTAACCAACAACAACCTACTATACCCTTCACAACATGGTTTTCAACCATCCCACAGTATCATTACCACCCTAGTCTCCTTCACAAATTTAATCCATAACACCCTTGATAGTAACCAACTTACATCAGTCCTGTTACTGGATCTCTCAAAAGCATTCGACACAGTCTCCTACATAAAATTTATCCAGCAACTGCAGTCACTAGGATGCTCTGATGTCACCCTAACCTGGTTCACTAGTTACTTGGAAATAACATAGGAGTGCCCCACAGGTCAGTCTTAGGACCCCTAATATTCAACATTTTTATAAATGACCTACATAAAGTTCCCTCTGACTGTACTACCATATAACATGCAGACGATTCAACCAAAATCTGTACCTCCAATAACTTCTCTGACCTCCAAAAGTTAACACAAAAGGCCTGTACATCCATAGAACTCTGGCTAAACCAATCACAGCTATTACTTAACCCTAATAAATCTAAACTACTCATCTTTGCATCTAAACCTATTCCCACAGACTTTACTATATTCTCCATAAACAAAACTCAAATAGAATTAGTAAATCAGGCCAAACTGCTAGGAATTACTATTGACAGCAAACTTAGCTTTGACTTGCATATTAATAACGCAATAAAAAAGACTCACTTCAAATTAGGCAAACTTTACAGAAACAACCAATACTTAGACAAATCCATCCGAATACAACTTTCAAAAGGCTTTTCCTTCCAACCGTAGGTATGGGTCACTTATCTTTACCAATCTTCACAACTCATTGCAACACAAACTGCAGTCCTGTTATTATAAGATTGCAGAATTTGCATCAGCCCAACTAAATTGCACCCACCATTGCCAGCCCACTAGAGAACTAAAATGGCTAGAATTTTCACATTACCTACATTACACATCAACTTACCTTTGCCCTTAAACTCATTTATAAACCCGAGTGTTGCCCTTCCCTGAAAAATGTCATTGAACCATACATCCCATCCAAAAATCTATGCTCTAACAACAAACACTTAAAGTATCAAAACCTAGTAAAAGAGCAGGTAGCTACCTCTATTCCCATTCCATAACTAAGCTGTGGAACACCCTCCCATCATCATATACAGAATTAGACAACATAATCTCCTTTAAAAGAAAACTGAAACAATTTCTCAATGATAACCTCAGTTGCACATGCAACACATATCCACAGCCTCCTTAATCTAGCAAAACTATGTATATGTCTTACTGTTGCATCATATGAGTTATCTCTAATCTTTAGTATCCTAGTCCACACATCTATAAAACTATCTTAACACATTTTCTCTTCCCTTCACTTTCTTCTTTTAATACTACCATTAAATACATGCCACCTATAATCTACATATTCCCACCACCTAGCTATGATTCTAACTATATCTATCCTACCTTTAAGTTTAACTTTCTAATTCTGCCTTCCCACTACACTTACCTTTCCCTTTTCCTACCCCCCACCAAAAAAAGAAAAAAATTGAGCTGTATTGTTAAGTATTTCTAACTGTATAATTTTCCTACATTCTAATGTTCAGTTGTTACTGTATTGTGCCTTTTTACAAAATATGTGCTGTTGAGATAGTTTTCTGTATTATTTCACTTGCTTTATAAGTAATTGTTTTCTTACAAATTCATGTAATGATTTTCATGCAACTTGGAGCTTTTCTCGCCGGGCCACCACTGAAAATGGGTCTCAAGCCCAGTGGACTTTCCCGGCCAACAAATGTCAGTAATAATAATAAAGGATAAGCACACCTCAAGTCTAGTCAAACAGTGTAACATGCTTGAACTACTCCATGTCCAATTAACCATGGGAAAAATCCATTATCATATACTTGCTGGCTGCAGGTCCCCCACACTGAACCATAGACCCATACGTCACACCTTACGTTACTTGAATTACGTATGACCAAGCCCAATATTATACTCGTGGGTGATTTTAACTACCTCTCCATTTGTTGGGAGGCATACACAGTCTCACCTTTGATAACCATATAGCCACAACAGTTAGAAAATCCTTCTACGTGGCACACCTCATCACTAAGGGCTTTTCATCCAGGAAAAAAGGAGGTCATTGTCCCTCTGTACTCATCCCTCATTAGACCCATTATAGAATAAAATGCCCCGCTTGGTATGTACCTCACAAGACATCTGCAACACCTAGAAAGGCCGCAGAAATACCTCACAAAAAGAATCACAGGCCTAAAGCAGATGTCTTATGCTGACCGTCTAAAGAAACTCCAGCTGTACTGTCACATATCGCCTACTCAGAGGCGATCTCTGCCTAACATACAAGGCCATGTCAGACCCAGAGTTGTTGGACATGCTACACTTAAAGAAATCCCAGTCCTTCAAGGCCAAATGCTCCAGGGATCTTAACCTTGTCATCACAATAAATAGAGTATGCTGGAGGGTTAGGTTCCTGACCCAGAGACTCCCAATACTCTGGAATGGGCTGCCCATACATGTCAGGCAGAGCTCCTCAATGACCCTCTTCAAGAGGAACCTTGACGATTGGATGGGAGATAGGAAATTCACCCCAGGGATCACATCAGTAGCCCTGCTAGACAGGGTTCCAGGACAATAAATATTTGTGGGAAGCAATAGCTAGGGAATTGTTATAGCTAAGCTTGTATAGGCCCTAAGGCCGACAGCCTAGTACTTACCTATGAACTAACATGCAGGCCCAAAGATTTGTTGACTTTGTAAATTCAAATACCCTGGAGCAGCTAGTCTGCAGTCCTACTTGGGGAACAAATATCCTAGATCTGGAACTCACAAATATGAGAGAGTGCATGCTGCACCCAGCCCCCCACCTTGCGTGATGTCCCCAGTAGTAAGATCAGATCACAAACTGGTCTCCATTGAAATAAAGGTAAATCTAATCCCCCCTAACTAACCCCAAAACTTTTAAGAACTTCTAAGGTAAATTACCCCCTATTAAGAAATGGCATAGCTAGTTTCTATGCTTCCCCAAATGCAGAAAACACAGAAGCTTATGCAGAGATGTACACAAAAGCCTTGTACAACCATATAAACAATGTGGAAACAGTAGTACCAGACTGAAAAAAATCCCAGGTCAAACCACAAAAGCAAGCTACCCTGTTGGACTCCTGGTATTCATAGGCTGTACAAGAAAAAAAGAAAATCCTGTAAGAGGGAATGTACACAACAGAGCAAAAAGTCACACATTAGTCTAAACAGGTGACTCCGGGAACTATTCAAGTCTCTGAAATTAGACTATGAGGTAAAAAAAGCATTTGGCTAAAGATAACCATAAGGTATTTTTAAGTTATTTCCACATTTTTAGTGGTAACACCCAACAATGTGCAGAAGTAGTCATAGGTGGCATCAACTGTACTCAACAGGAAGATATAGCAAATCTGCTGGCTGACAAATTCTGCTCAAATTTTACCTCCCCATCAGCCACAGTTCTCCCCATGAAGTACCCTCCACCACTCCACTGCAAATTATCACCAAAGAACAAGTTGCCACTGCGCTAAAAAAACAGTTTCAATGGGGCCTAATGACATACCAAGTTGCCTCTTAAACAGCTTATATCACGACTTACCAACCAGGACCATTAGGGTCTCTCTTTAACCAAAGCTTCTGAAATGACTTTGTCCCAGAGGAGTGGAGGACAGCAACTGTCATCCCTTTACATAAATGGGTCCATCTACTGACCTGGGAAATTACAGACCCATAAGTTTTACTAGTCTTGTATGTAAGGCCATGGAAAGAATAATCATAGACCTGATAAATAATGCCATTGAAAGCCTCCAAACACTGGACCAGACTCAGTTAGGCTTTGTCAAGGGCAGGTCATGCCTGCTGAATCTGGTGCATTTCATTAAGAACGTCACTAAGGCCATAGATGACAGAATAGTACATACCACCATACCTCAACCCGGCCAAGGCATTTGACACAATTTCCCACTCAAGTATTATAAAAAAAACTCACAAAACTGGGCATAAATTCCTACATCATCAGATGGATAATCAATTGGCTCACAAACAGGACACGTGATTAAAGTGTGTGAATCCAGATCCAGCAAGAGGATAATTACCAGTGGTGTGCCACAGGGCTCAGTGCTGGGACCATTCCTGTTCAGAATGTACTTATCTGAAGTCAAGGCTAATGTGAAATCTGGATGACAAAGTTTGCTAACGAATGACAGTTTGAGGCAGTCACTGAATCCCATAAAGATGTAGGTATCTTTCAGAAGGGTCTAGATCAGACAAATGATTGGTGACTTAACCATGACCTAAAACTAAATGTGAAAAAATTAATTATCATAACCATTTGGGAAGTCAAATATGCCTGCAACTTACAACATCAGTAGCATACCCCTAAGAGTAGACTCAGAGGTGAGAGATCTAGGTACACAGATAGAGTAGCCTAAACTTTGACTGCATTATTTCCCAGTGGTGAGGAAGCATTTTATGTGGCACAATTTATAAGTAAAGGTATGATGTTCATATCCAAGGAAATTATAGTCTTGCTGTACTCAGCCCTCATTAGACCAATAATTGAGTACAATGTGCCATTTGGCATTTATTTAATTGACTAGGCACTTACACCAGCTGGAATGACTTCAGGGGTTCCTCACAAAGAAAAATACAGGGAGTAAACAACCTGAACTATATTGATGGAGTAGAAGCCCTATCCCTTTACTCTGTTTCCTACTGACAATTAAGGGATGACTTATGCCTGACCTAGAAAGCACTCACAAATCCAGCCCTGTTGGAACTTCTATACATACGTAAGTCAAACAGCAGGAGAGTCACCCAATCTAGGTATCTAAACTTAGTCAGCGACTTGAACAAAACATGCTGGAGAGACAGATATGTGTCTCAGAGATTGCCCCTTCTTTGGAACAGACTTCTTATTCACATTAAGCAGAGTCCTTCCCTGGCCCTCTTCAAATGCAGTTTGGATCAGTGGGTGGGAATCGCAAATTTACACCTGGGGTAGTGCCTATGTCCCTTACGGACAGGGGCAATCTGTAAGATGGTCAATGCACAGGCACAAATCCATGCCAACCTCTTGCCACTAGGAACCATATATTGGGTAAAATTGGGTTATATTGGCTAGGCTTATAAAGGTCCTCAAGCCATTAACCTAGCAATCTTCTATGAACTTATAGTAGTTATTAGATTAGTTTACACCTATGAACCTAAGTATATAAGTCAGCAAATCAATACACTTAGTTAAATGTCATAGTTATAGCTTTGAATATTGGAAAAATCATCAACTGGTTGAGTTATACAGAAATGTTGGTTTG
This sequence comes from Protopterus annectens, assembly GCF_019279795.1. Lineage (NCBI taxonomy): Eukaryota > Metazoa > Chordata > Ceratodontiformes > Protopteridae > Protopterus > Protopterus annectens. The sequence continues at coordinate 861,161,365 of NC_056744.1, forward strand.
TATAAAGTAGAATACTTTAAGAACTACAAAGCATTTGTAAAATATTCTTTAACTACACTGACCAACTCTAGTAGTTTCAGGGGTTTTCATAGCTGCTAAGGTGGTTCTGAATTAGAGTTCATTAAAATCCATTCCACTGCTGCAAACCAGTGCCCTAGTAACCCCATGACTGGATTCATGACACTTCAGGAGGGCAGAAGCATGCATTTTCTGGTTACATTTGTGAAATGATTGCCACTTTTTGTTTTTGTTAAATGTACTCTTTGCCTTTTCACAACATTATTAGTTTAGTCAGTGTTGGCATAGCAAAGTCAGCAGTGCAATACTGATGTTTTACAAGTGGCTTAGTTTAAATGTCTTTGGGATTATCAGGCTCCCTAGGATTTTGCTTTTGTGTTTTTAAAAACTTTGTAAGTACACAGCATTCCTTTAATTAGAGGTATCAGGGTCACCTGTATACTTAAGAGCAGCAAATCTGCCACATATTGTCCCACAAGTTGTTTTTGCCATGACTGAAATCCTAAAGAGACTTAATAATTGTTCTGTTACAATATATATAAGATTTGAATTTATTGTAACTTTTTGTGCTGGCTGATACTGCCACTTCCATGTTCTCTTGTTGACTTTGGTTTTTGCTTCTCTCTGATCTACCCTTTTGTGCTAATTTTATGACGTCATTATTTGAAGATTATGACTCTCTGCTTCATAGACCAGGAGGGACCGTCTTAAAATGGTCAGATCAAACTAAGGTTAACTAGAAGACCTAGAACTGTTTTAAACATGAGGTAACGTCTTCAGGTGTAGAAATCATTCCATGCATCATTTGTTTGACAGTAAAATTTGTTTCCATCTGTGTTCTGGATACTGAAGTTGCATTTTATTCTGTAAAATAATTTATGTATTTTTTACATTCTAGCGTTTTAGATTCTCTTGTTTGCTTATTTTTTCTATTTGACTTCATCCAAAGAATGATTTCATTGAAGACATAAGGCAATGATTTATACATATATCAGAAAAACATTTAGGGTAATCAAAAATGCTGCTTCTTCAGAAGAACAGTCAGTTAACATACACTGTGTCTTCAATATTACAGCTTACAGATGCAGCAGCCTGTACGTCTTCACCCTAATTGGAGAATATACCTTCTCCAGCTAGTGTACAAAAAAAAAAGTAAATAGATTAAAAAAAGTGTGTGTGTGAGAACACGAGAGAAAGACTAAGCGGGGGGGCACATAATAACATCTTTCCAACAGACAGCCCATCCGCACAGATTCCCTAAATAATAATAAGTATGAAACTCTAGTATGTGGCATTATTGACTGACTTCAATCTTCCGTGGTTTACCAGCAAAATGATCATTCTACAGAGTGCAGTATAGGTCAACACAGGTCATGTCACAGCATGATGGAATGATTAGTCCCAAAAGTAAGGAGAAACAAGAGGAGCAGTAGACATCTGAAGAAGAAATATGGACATGGGAAGGAAAAAGAGATTTAATATGGTGCAGTATTTATGCAAAGGAGAAAGCAAAACTAAACAATATAAAAAGAGCAGTAGCAAAGATATTTGAAGACAAATACAGGTAAAGGAATCTGGACATGGAAAACTTTACAAAAAATAAGAAGACAAAGAGGAAAACTAGAAAAGAAGATTAGTAAAGGAGTACTTAAAGAAATGGAAACTGAGGATATGGAGTACCTGCGAAGTGAAGAATTTAGTGTAAAAAATCTAATTTAGAAAATACCGCATCAGGATAGAGTAATAGACATGCAAATTAAGGAGAAAGCAGTGAAACATGAAGTGACTGATCAGTTGCCATATGAAGATATTTTGGAGACTTCCACAGAAAACCTGTATAAACTTTCAGTTGAAGCTGGACAGCAAGGGAAGGAACAGGAAACTGGCAACTCTGATGCAGTCAATACTGAGGAGATCTAGGCCATTAAGTTCCCATGTGACAAAGCAACAGATGACACAGGATGAAATTGAAAAGAATGTGCCACAGGAAGATGCTATGGCGCTTTCTATAGAGCGTCTGCAGGAAATGGAGAACAAAAAATGTTTAGAAGAAAATGAGATGAGAAGAGTTGCTTGATTTAATAGAGATAGATAGATATATTGAGATCAATGAAAGAAATAGATTGCAGAAGGTCAATAAAACCCCAAAAGTTAGAAGTTTGATAAAATAAATGAACACAGTAATTAGGGCTGTCTATAGAGATCCATGCAATATAACAGAAATAAACAAAATATATCATGTGCAGATAAATTAATAATGTATAAAGTTCTACCACAAGAGCACAGGGTAGAAAGGGAAAGGAAGGGGAGAAATTGAATACAATCATGGAAGTATCGAATAAAGAAAACTATAAAACAATTAAGACAAAAAGTTTCACTGTTAGAAGAGTGTAGAAGTGGGAACAGATCAACAAAAATACTCAAAGATGTGATGAAAGCAACACACAATATTAGAACAGACCAGGATCTGTCTTGCACTATTGCAAATAAACTAAAAATAACACAGGCGGAAAAACTCAGAAGATATGCAGACAACTATAAAGGAAAAGTACCAAATGAGCAATTTATTGATGACCCCAAAAAGTTCTATAGAGAATTGGGAAACGAAGCAAAAGGGATTGAAAAAATACCCAAAAAATAAGAGAGAAATACATTTTGGAGAAATATCTATGAAGATCCTGTGGAGCATAACAAACATGCTGAATGGGTAGAAGAAGTAAAAGAAAGAATAAGAAGTTCAAATGTCCAAGATATGAAATGGGATGAAATAACAGCCAGATAAATTGAAATAAAGTTAAGAAAAACCTCCAGTTGGAAAACCCCAGGCCCAGAAACAGTACCCAATGTCTGGCTAAAAGTATTAACATCTTTGTATGAAGATTTAGCCATGAGTAAGAAGTATTTATGTGCACACCCCGAACAGACACAAGCCTGGTTAACAACAGGAAAAACAATGCTCCTACTTGAGTGAACCTGCAAGTTATCCTTAAAATGATAGACCAATAACATGCCTTCCAATGACGTATAAACTATACACTGGAATTGATGCCGACAGAGTTTATAATCATTTAGAAGAAAACTCAATCATGGCAATAAAACAAAAGGGTAATAAAAGAAAGTCATATAGAACAAATGATCATTTGTTGCTAAAGAAAGTCATAATTGTTTCTCTCCTGCTCTTTCCACTCTGTCCTCAGACCTGTATCTTTTAACACCCTTCTGTTGCTTCATTACTTCCTTTAACCAACTTTTGTCTCTTCTACTAGCTTCACCCTCTCTTTCTGTTTCTTTAGAGCACACTCAAGCAACTCTGCAGTCTGCAGCTACCACCAACCCGTACAGTCTAAGAAGGAGTCAGTACTGCCACACTAAACCGGGATATACCTTTTAGCCTTAAGAGAAGGGTCAGTCCACTCAGGCATGCTGCATATATGTGTTATGATAGTGAAGTTTTAACATTAGCAGTGTTATTTAGTAGTTCTCAGCATGCTAATAAAACTGACTGAGCCTTTTCTTCTCTCCCCCCTGCTTGTGCAGTAATCCTAACTGTCCACTAGACAGTGTACACTTCATTTAGGTTCTTCCTATTCTCTGTGATTAAAATGAACTGTCAAGCAGCCCTTTCAGTGCTGTTTGCCTTAGTTTTGTATCACTTAATCCCCACCTGTTTATTTGCATTTCTGTGCATTCCCCTTCCTTGCCATTGTATCTCCCTACTCTAATCTGTGCACAAACTGGCTACTAATAAGCAAGTCAGTATGAAGACACACTCACAACCTTGATGAACTTTGTTGCATCTTCTCTCCTTTACTTTACAGGTAGAGTTTTGTATTACTCACCCCCTCTGAGGCCTTCACTGATAGTTTTCCAGTTCTTGCCTCTCTGGTTTGGCTGGTTTCTTTGCATTGGACATGGTTCACACCCTTTTTGCTACCCCCCCTCCCCCAATACTAAGTCTCTTTTGGATTCCTGTTGTGTATGGAGCCATCTTTAAATTACTAGTCTCCCATCAGGACACAAGTGTTCTTCAACAATTGAATTCTGCTTGCTGGTAAGCCATTAGATATTTACCTGGTGATCCACAGCTTGGAGGGGTTTACTGTCTTGCTCTCTTTCACTAATGCTATCCATCATAAAAATAATGGCATGTTCTCCTCTGGTATATTTCTAGATCTATCCGAGGCTTTTGACATGGTCTCACACGAACTACTAATCTCTGTTCTCACTAACCTATCCTTTTCCCAGTCAGCTAATGATTGTTGGCAGTCAGATAGCTGTGAAACTAATCAGTTGTCTGGCATAATGACTTAGCTCCTCAACTTCCTGTAACACTCTGTATTCCCCAAAGCTCCATCCTTGGCCCCCCCCGTTCTCAATCTTCACCAATGATCTGTTCACAGCCACCAAGCATGCTTCTCTTGTACAGTATGTAGATGAGTCCATCCTCATCTGCTCAGCCGTAACTGTACTTGAACTTCACAAGGTCGCACAGGAAGCCTTTTCATCTGTAGAAAGCTGGCTATCTAATGCCCAGTTATTACTCAACCTGAGCAAGACTAACCTCATCTTCTGACCCACTAAATCTAACCCAGTTATTCCCCACTTTAATATTCTAGTCAAAGACAATACCGTCATCTCCCCAACAGAACACATCAAACTACTTGGCGTTGAGATCGATAACAATCTCAGATTTGACGCTCACATTTCTCTTACCATAAAAAAGGTTCACAAAAAAACTGCATTGTACAGAAACAAAATTCCTCACCAAGACAGCCAGGATTTCTGCTGCCAATTTTCACCTAATTTCCACTTTACTCTACGCTTCTCCTATACTTGCCTACTTTAGACAGACCTAAGCAAGCTCAAGGCTTGTTAACAATAAAATTTGCAAATTTGCCACTGGTGCATCTTATCGCAACCACCACTGTATCTCACTTAGAGAACTTGACCGGCTTGAACTCCCTCAACTTCTTCACCTGAAACCACTCTCTCTCGCCCACAAGTTAGTAAACTGTCCTCTTAAGATCCCATGCCTTCAAAACCTTTTCCAGCCCTACTGCTCCACAAGACCATTAAGCTCCAGCAGCAAAAATCTACTTCTAGTGACCAAACCCAAGAACTCAGTGAGAGAAGCACTATTGTCCTGCTTCATATCCAGATTATGGAACGACCCCCCCCCCCCCCTATAACCACCCTACTTTCTTGCAATCCCTTCAAGACTGCACTAAAAACTCACTTAAAGTCTCTGGTTATGCCCATGCACCAATCCTGACTAGTAACCCTCCTTTTTACCTCCCCTTCCTCTCCACTCCCCTAGCCACCCTGCATCACACCATCTGATCATTGCATTCCTTTCTCTGCAGGCTCAGCCTCACCCTTTACCCTCCCCTTCCCTCCTCACTTAATCTCTCAGACCTGTTATAACATGCTTAACTTTCTCATTTCATCTCAACTCCAAATGCATATCCAACTGACTTACACCTAGCTACCTCTCACTACCACGTATACTACTCACTCCTTCTCGCTTACTCCTCTATCTTCCCCTTCCATCCCATTAGCCCTTGTAGCTTGTTCCACCTTTGTGTGGAGCATCTGCTTTATATCTGTTTGAGTTTAGTGCAATATTTGTATATAAGATTTACATTTATGAGTTTAGAGCAGTATCCGTTTGAGTTTAGAACAGTATCCATTTGAGATTTGTACTATCTGTATAAACAGCCTACCTTTATTCCTAGCCTCTAGCTAGATATTGGTAGATCTGTTCATTACTATGTTTCATATTGATGTATATCCAATGTTTGCTGCAGTATGTATTATTTGCTATGGTATGTATATTCAATTGATGTTCTTCATCTCACATTGCTGCAGTCCTTACACTTGGGTAGTCCGCTGTCCTCGGTCGGCCCGAATATCAAAGTATAAGGCTGACGTCGGTCAAGGCGCATTAGACTGACATCAGGACGTCAGGGTACAAATGCACATGACCGACGTCATATCCTCAGTCTTTTTTGCCGCATGGTCCGATGCAGAAGCAGCGTTGCAAGTGCCGGTTGGCGTTCTGAAATTTTTCGAATTCGGAGTTTCAGACCGAGTCAAAGTTGGCTAAGTACCCCGTTGGGGAATATTTTAGTTTTGTCTTGCCTCAGTGGTTTACCGGATGTCAGAAAAAGTGAATAACTGTATTTCTTGTGGGAAACAGATACCGCATAGAGATTATCATACTTTGTGTATTCCTTGTTTAGGGCCTGAGCACGACGTTGTGGGGTGTCGCTTTTGTGCTAGATTCAATAAGCGCACTTTTAAGAGAAGGTTAGATTGTGCCAGGTTAGTCTTTGGGAAGCGGTGCAATTATAATATGCCGTCGGATGCTCCGGCCGCTTCGAAGAAGCGCAAGGACAAAGCAGCTAAGCCTAGGCAAGACGAACCGTCCATACCGGACGCCGGTTCTTTAGAGGTGTCGGTGGAGCCGGGGGTTCCGCCGGAGGTTTCTCTGGAGTCCCAGGGGGAGAGTTTGTTATTGCAGGATGTGGCCTCTCAGGAGGCAGGTCAGGCTGAAGGGGCTTCTCAGGTTACTGTACTCCCTTCCCTTCCTAGGGTGGTTAGGCCCTCTCCTTCTGTTTCCAAGGCTTCTCCCAGAGGCAGGCCAGGTTTAGCTTCAGTTGGTGTCACACCTAGTTCTTCAGGTTCTGTGCCCAAGAAGCATATGCTTAAAATGGCAGAAGATTTGATTACTTTGATTAGAGGTTCTTTGCCCCCTCCTGATAAGAGACCTAGGGTGGAACCTGAGTTGGGGAGTTTTGAGCAGGCTTCGGATGTTTCAGAGTCTTCGGCTGAAGACTTGCAGGAGTATTCTCCTTATTCTGATTCTGATGTGGATGATTCTACTCCTTCTGCTTCTCCTCCTGAAGATTTTTCTTTTTCAGAGACTCTTCATTCCATGAGGGAGCATTTTAAGTGGGAAGGTCAGGACTTCTCTGATTCCAGGAAAAGGCTTAGAGAATTTTTGTTTTTACCCCAGCATAGGCCTTTGGCTATACCTCCTGTTCTGGATGTTGTGGAAGATGTGTTTGCAGAGGCTTCTCTTAGTCCTGATTCTTTGCCTCCTGCTCCTGTTAAGCCGGATAGGTATTACAGGGTGCCTGAAGCTCATAAGTATCTTTTTAAGAGTCCTAGGGCGGACCCAGAAACTGTTAGTCAGGAGCCTAAGGGTGTTAAGGCTTCTGTTGTTAAAAATCCGGTTCCTCCAGATAAAGAGGCCAGGGCTTTGGATAGATGGGGAAAGAAAGTCTATACTTCTTCCACCCTAGCTATGAGAGCTTTGAATTGCCAGTTTCACATGTTGAAATACCAAAATTATCTACTTTCTCAATTGAAGTCTAAGGTAGATGCTCTGGCGGAAGGTATTGAGTGTAAAGAGTTACAAGATTTAGTACATGTTTCTGAACAGGTGGGTAAGCATTCTTTGCAATGTGGTTTTGATGCTGTGCAGGCCTCGTCTAGGGTGGCTGCCACTGGGTCAGTTCTTCGCAGGCACGCCTGGCTGAGGGATCAGAATTTGTCTGACCATGTTAAGACAAGGATTTTAGATGCTCCTTTACAATCTGATGTGTTGTTTGGTTCACCTGTTGAGGCAGTCTTAAAGAAAATGGAAGACAAGGCTAAGTCTATGCAGACTGTTAAAGATTTTTTGCAGGTTCAGCCTCCGAAGTTTAGTAGAAATTGGCCTACCAAGGGGTGGACGTATCCTTCTTATGATTCCCAGTCTAGGGGTAGATCTAGACGTGGTAGGGGCAGAGCTCAGGGCTCTTTCAGGCCTAGAACAGGAGTTCACCTGCACAGTCTTCGGGTGAGGGCAGGGGTCAGTCCTTTCGTAAACAGACCCAATGACCTACCTTTTCAGCTGCCAGAGCCTTCTCGTCTGGCAGCACCTTTGGGAGGAAGGTTGGCACTTTTCAAGGAAAATTGGAGTTTAATTACCCAGGACAGATGGGTATTGGATATCATACACCAAGGTTACAGGTTTTATTTCCATACCTTGCCTCCTTTCAAAGGCATGCCAGACGTTCCTCCTCAGCAAAGAATAGAGGCTCACAAACAAATTTCTCTGTTACTTCAAATAGGGGCCATACAACCGGTCCCTATGCCAGAAGTGGGCCTAGGATTTTATTCTCGCCTGTTCCTAGTACCAAAGAAGGGGAACACGTGGAGACCAATTTTGGATTAATCTATCCTCAACACTTATCTGGACATTCCCAAGTTCAAAATGTTGACGTTACAACAGCTTTTACCTCTGCTGGGCAAAGATCATTGGATGGTAACTTTGGATCTCAAGGAGGCTTACCTTCATGTTCCTATCAGACTAAGTTGCAGAAAGTATCTGCGTTTTCGGGCTGGGACTTCTCATTATCAGTTCTCTGCATTGCCCTTTGGCTTATCTACTGCGCCCAGAGTGTTCACGAAAGTTCTGGCTCCAGTGATAGCTTTCTTCAGGCTAAAAGGAATACAGATCTATCCTTATTTGGACGATTGCCTGATTCTGGCTCCAGGAAGGGACGAGCTTTTTCATCATTTGGAATATGTGATAGCAGTGCTAAGATGCCTGGGGTATTCTGTGAACGAAATAAAGTCCAGTCTAGTACCCTCTCAGGACATGTGCTTTCTGGGTGTAAGACTGAATACAGCATCCCAGATGGCCTTTTTGACCCCGGACAAACAAAAGAATCTTTCCCTTTACTTTCATCAATTGTCTCATCTGTCCAGGCTGACTGCAAGGACAGTCCTTCAAGCCTTGGGGTTCATGGCATCTTGTATTCTGGTGCTTCCCAATGCCAAACTGCATATGAGGAAGCTACAATGGTATCTCAAAAACGTATGGACACAGCACTGCCAGGATCTGGACACTGTCATTCAAATAATACCTTGCATTTAAAAGGAATTTTTGTGGTGGGCTCAGGAATGTCACCTAAACAAGGGACTCTCTGTGACCCGGCCAGAGGCGAGTCAGATTCTAACGACAGATGCCTCAGACAAAGCTTGGGGAGCTCATCTAAATGGAAAGTGGATACAAGACAAGTGGCCTGCCAGACTACAACATCTACATATCAACTTGAAGGAGATGTTAGCAGTCCAGTTTGCATTAATAGCTTTCAAGGATTTACTTCTTCCAGGGCAGGTGTTGATTCTAACAGACAACACAACTGTCATGTGGTACATCAACAAGCAAGGGGGAACACATTCTTATCCTCTATGCAGGCAAGCAATGATTTTGTGGGAGACTGCTCTCAGTTTACGGCTACATCTTCAGGCAAGGTTTCTGCCGGAGCACAGAACTCCTTAGCAGATGTGTTGAGCAGAAGAATTATGGATCCCCACGAGTGGAAATTGGATCCTCATGTATTTCAGAAATTGACAGTGTCATGGGGAACTCCAGACATAGATCTGTTCGCTTCTCCACTAAACCACCAGCTGCCAAAGTTTTGCACGAAAAGGTTTCATCCCACAGCTTGGAAAGTGGATGCTCTTTCTTTCAATTGGAGCAATCTTCATGTGTATGCCTTCCCACCTCTGCCTCTCCTCCCAAAGGTACTTCTAAAGGTCAGACAGGACAAGCCAAGGATGATTTTAATAGCTCCAGATTGGCCTCGACAACACTGGTACCCATTACTGAGAAGTCTGGTACGGGAGCCTCCATGGCCTTTGCCTTTGATTCCACACCTATTGTCTCAGGAGGACAGTCATTTACTCAATGTCAAGCTTCACTCTCTTAACCTAACAGCCTGGCATATTCTGTTTTGAACCATAGAAGGTCTCAACTTCCACAGCAAGTTTTGAATGTTATTTTGGAAGCTAGAAGGCCTAGTACAAGGAAAGTGTACGCAGATAAATGGAAGAGATTTTTATTTTGGAGTGCAGCAAAGGATTTTGATGTTTCTGAGCCTAATTTAAGTATGGCTCTTCAATATCTTACTGAGTTACTGGACAAAGGTTTGTCCTTCTCTTCTATTAAGGTTCATGCTGCAGCAATTTCGGCTCACTATGATTGTGACCCACCATTGTTTTCTCATCCTTTGTTCAAGCAATTTCTTAGAGGGGCAAAGAATATAAGACCCCCACGTAGAGCTCCTACTCCTGCTTGGGATCTCAATTTTGTGTTGGAGAAACTCACTCTACAACCTTTTGAGCCTGCAGCTACTACTGAGTTGAAATATTTATCATGGAAGACTGCTTTTTTGTTGGCCATTACCTCTGCAAGAAGGGTTTCTGAATTACAGGCCCTTATGGCGGTTGAGCCTTTCTTAATTTTCCATAAGGATAGGGTATCTTTGCGTACTAATCCTTCCTTTATGCCTAAAGTGGTTTCTGGTGTGGCTTTAAACCAAACTATTCATTTGCCTACTTTTTATGCAAACCCCCAAAATAAAGGGGAAAAGATTTTGCACACTTTAGATGTACACAGGCAGCTGCGATATTATTTGAGCAGAACTAAAGGGTTCAGGCAGTCTCAGCAGTTATTTGTTTCTTTTGCTTTGAGTTCTCAGGGCAAGCCTGTGTCAAAACAAACTATTTCTAAGTGGATTGGGTTTTGCATTGCTTTCTGTTATTCCCATCATGGCAAGGAGATTCCAGCTGGGATTAGGCCTCATTCCACTAGGGCTACTGCCACTTGACAGCTTTTTAAGGGGTGGCAACTAAAGATATTTTGGAGGCAGCTACTTGGAGTTCAGTGCATACTTTCTCTAAGCATTATCACCTTCCACTTTACTCTAAATCTAGGGCTGGTTTTGCCACTGCTATTTTACAGGGCATTTTGGCAGCTCCTGCTTCTTTATAGTTTTGCCATCCTCCCTTACCTCTGCTTTGGGATTCTACCCAAGTGTAAGGACTGCAGCAATGTGAGATGAAGAACATAGTACAGTTTTGTACCTACCATAAATGTAGATGTTCAAGATCCACATTGCTGCAGTCCAATTTACCCCCTCCTTCCCCTCTGTAGTTAGAGGCGGTTGTGTGGGTTGGGTTGTATATATTGTGTATATTGTATATATGGTACATATTATTAGTGCAAGGGTGGTTGGTTGGTTGTTTGCTGTCTTTTGGTTTTGACCTTTCTTTTAGGGTCTTCTGACATCTGGGGCAAGAAAAGACTGAGGATATGACGTCGGTCATGCGCATTTGTACCCTGACGTCCTGATGTCAGTCTAATGCGCCTTGACCGACGTCAGCCTTATACTTTGATATTCGGGCCGACCGAGGACAGCGGACTACCCAAGTGTAAGGACTGCAGCAATGTGGATCTTCGAACATCTACATTTATGGTAGGTACAAAACTGTACTTTCTTCATGTACTCTGCTGCCCATTTATTGTTCTGTGGAGCTTTTCTCCCTGGCACCTGTGTCCAATTGGAATTTCCCGGTAAACAAAATGCAAATAAATAAATCAAATAAATAATGGAGAACTGTAAAAAAGGGAAGAATCAAAGTATGCCATGGACTGACTACAAAATAGCATTTGACAGTATCCCACATTCATGGATACAAGAGTGCTTAAAAATGTATAAGATGCACCCTACACTGATTTGATTACAACAGTGACCATGAAACCATGCCAGACCACTTTGCAATTAAGCCATGATAAAGGACAGATTATTATTCCAGGGATAAAAATTCAAAGGGGGGGTATTCCAGCGTGACTCCTTGTCACCACTGCTGTTCTGTCTTGCACCTAACCTGTTAAGCTGTTGACTTGACAGATTAGGCCAGGGATATAATTTACCATCTAGAAAACAAGTATAAAGACTTCTCATCTCCTTTTTGTAGATGATTTAAAACTGTATAGTTCATCAGATGAGGAACTGAAAGCACAACTGGAAGTGGTTAAAACTTTTTCAGATGATATAAGAATGCCATTTTGTCTTGATAAATGTGCAAAAGCAACCTTTAAAGCAGGAAAGTCAGATATTCAAAGCTATGGAACGCATCATCATGGATCTAATAAACAAGGATATAGGGAATCTCTAAACTCTGGATCCCACACAGTTTGGTTTTGTGAAGGGTAGATCATGTCTGCTCAACTTGGTCAACTTCTTTGAGTCAGTCACCAGAGCTGTGGATGAAGGCAAGGTGGTTCATATAACCTACCTTGATCTGACCAAGGCCTTTGATAAGATTCCTCACTCAGGAATCATAGAAACACTCACTAAGCTAGGCATCAACCAGTCACAGATAAGAACCGACAGTGTGAAAGTAGCAGACTCCGTCAGACTGCTGACCAGTCACGAGTGGGGTCTTACATGGATCAGTCCTGGGTCCTCTCCTGTTTGATATATACTTCTCAGAAGTCCAGGCCAACACAAGGGGAATCTGGCTGACAAAGTTCACCGACCATTGCAAGTTGGGAGCTATTAACTCCCCAAGTGATGTTGGCATCCTCCATAAAGTCCTCAATGAGACCAACGACTGGTGTCAGAACCATGGCCTTAAGTTCAATGCCAAAAAATGTGTCGTAATCCCCTTTGGGAAAACCCAGTTCCCATGAATTACCACATCAATGACAGTCCACTGAATACAGAAGGTATTATAAGAGATCTGGGAACACCAGTTGACAGCAACCTCTCTTTTGACCATCACATTGCCACTGTGGTCAGAAAGTCCTATGTGGCACATCTCATTACAAAGGGTTTTGCGTCCAGGAAGAAAGAGGTCATGGTCTCCCTCTACCCTTCCCTCATTAGGCCAATCATAGAGTACAATGCCCCATTTGGCATGTACCTCACTAGACACCTGCAACAACTGGAGAGGCCGCAAAGGCACCTCACAAAGAGGATCCTAGGCCTTAAACACTTGTCCTATATGGACGGATTCAAAAAACTCCAACTAGTCTCTGTCTCATATCTCCTACTTAGAGGTGATCTCTGCTTGACTTACAAAACCATGTCTGACCCAGCTCTGTTAGAAATGCTACATCTAAAGAAATCCCAATCCCTCCACACCACACACTCCAGAGACCTCAACCTTATTACCACAGTCAACAGAACATGCTGGAGGGACAGGTTCATAACCCAGAGACTGCCCATGCTATGGAATAGACTTCCCATACATGTGAAACCGAGCACCTCACTGGCTGTCTTCAAGAGAAATCTTGATGAGTGGATGGGAAATAGAAAATTCACCACGGGGATCAATCCAGTGGCTCTACTCAACAGAGGCACTGGGAACTAAGGTCAGGTGGCACAATGCCAGGGTAGTCCTATGGGCTAGGCTTGTAAAGGCTCCAGGGCCATTAGCCTAGTACACACCTATGAACCTGTGAAAGCTGCAGCACCAAGTAAACCTCAGTTTGGGACAGGAATGTGATATAAAAGAACTTGAACAAGAGAGAGTGTATAAATATTTGGGAATTGATGTAGGATCAACAATAAAACATGAACAAATGCAAATAAATCTCAGTAAGGAATATTTTAGAAGGCTTAAATTAGTACTAAAAACAGCACTGGCATGTAGGAACAAAGTCCAGGCTATAAACCAATTTGCTCTTCCTGTCTTAACTTACAACTTTGGAGTGATTGATTGGCACCAAAATGTGCTGGACAGGTTAAGCAGGAAAACAAGAAGGATGCTTCATGCTCATCAAGTGATTTATAAAAATCAGTGTATACCAGGATTGTATATCCCATGTTCTGAAGGAGGTATGGGTCTGCTCGAAATTGATTACATGTATAGATCTGCAGTTGTGAGACTGCACACGTCTGTTGACTTCACAAGACCCAAATGTAGTGAAAGTTCTTAAACATGAGGAGAAGAAGTCTAATATGACTTCCCTGCTTAGTTAAGTAGAAGCATGTTGGCGTCAAGCGGGAATGGAAATCAAACCAGAAGTGGATAAAAAACAGGCAGCAACTGAATATGCCAAAAAACAAAATAAAGAATATAAGGTGAAGGATCAGATGAGAAGGCAAGAAATGTGGAAAATGCATAAATATAGCTGCAAGTATAGGAAACTGATGGTCAGGATCGAACGCATGAATGGTTAAAGAGAGGTGAATTTAAAACAAAAGATGAAAAGTTAATACTGAAGGCCCAAGAGAGTGGACTACGTGCACGTTGGTTTACAAAGTCTATTAAGCATGTGGGAGAAATGGACAAATGTAGGTTTTGCAAAACAGAACTGGAAACAGTTGCACATCTTGTAGACGTTTGATATACTAATGGCAGAAGGATTGTATACTGAAAGGCATAATAATGTGGCAAGACTTTTGCATTGGGGATTGTGCAGACATTATGGTGCTGAAGTGGTTGAAAAACATTGAAAACATGAGCCACAAAACATCATAGAAAGTGGTGAAGCTTATATCACGTGGGATCACCCACTACCAACAGTTCAAAAAATAGATGCAAGAAAACCAGGTATAATAGTCCATGAAAAGAAGACAAAACTAGCATTGATGATTGAAATTGCTATACCTAGTGACTACAGTGTCTTATGTACAGAAAGACACAAAGTCATAAAATACATGATTTGCAGGTGGAAACGAGGGCAATGTGGAAGGATAACCAGACAGTTCCAGTAGTAGTGGGGGCAACAGGTCTTATAAAAAAGAATTTACAATCATACTTGGATATGTTATCAATACATGCAACTCCATATGAATTGCAGAAGGAGTCATTACTGGGCACACTGCGGGTGCTGCGAAAAGTACTTTTGGCTGTCATCAAAGACTGAAACTCTTAATTTCATGAACTTTAATTGTACTTTGACTTAGGAATGGGGTCCATTCCCTTCATGGGATTAGAAACCAAAAAGACTTGGAGAAATTAAAAAAAAGTGAGCAGCAGATGTGCTTTGAGGTACTGTGTAGTCTGTCAAAATATATGCGTGCATTGATAACATTTTCACATATAGAGTTGCACTCTGACAAGTCGCTTTGTGTGTGTTGAGGGTGAGATGATATTTGGAATGCCTTGCATTCCATGATGTTTTTTTTTCTTTTCATTCATTTTTTTTACAGTGAAACATCTGAGGTGTATTCATTCAATAAAATGCTTGTTAATTGCTTGGCGTGTGTTTCTTACATACGTGTGTGTGTGTGTGTGTGTGTGAGTGTGTGTGATATATATATATATATATATATATATATATGTGTGTGTGTGTGTGTGTGTGTGGGGGGGTTCCCCTTTATAATCGTGAAATACTGAAATCTCGAATTTCAGTATTTCCTGACCATAAAGGTGAAACCTTCAAACACCAAACCTTCACAATCCCGAAACTACAAATCCTGAGCACACACAGCATACACCACACCAAACATGTGGAGGTGTGTGTGTAGACATTAAATACTAACATAACTTCTGTTTTCCATGTAAACTATTTCCCTCAACAACAGTTATATATGTTACAGCAAGTTTGAAACATTAGGCGGATGAAATATTTTACATCAAAAATATAAAAAAAATATATAGTAGTAAAAAAATACAAAACAATTTAAAAAAACAGATAACCTCTAATTTAAGAGCAGTCATGTCCTCCATGGTGGGTATTATTGAGGAAATAATGTCCTTCCAAAGGTGTAGAGGCCCGACAACTGCCTGGGCAGGTGTTATTTCCCCAATTATGCATACCATGTTGGGGATTATTGCTTGCCTAAGAAATACTGATTTTCAAAGAATTCCACCTGCAAAACTTTCTTTACGACATCCAGGAAGTAAGAGTCTCAAATTTCTGCATTTAGCATGTCATTCTCATATCCTCTACCTTCCTTTTAGGTAATGGAATACTGTGTGTTGAATTCACAACGTGATGTTTAACTCCAAAAAAACAAATTTTGGAGATATCTTTTCCAACAAAAAATGATATGAAATATGTTTTTTTGTCTGAGAAAACTGTATTTGGCAGTGTACATGTTAAAGGTTCTAATCTCACTTCACTAAGTCTCTTGCATTGATTTGCTAAAGAAAGTTGATTAAATCACTTTAAGCTTTTAAAATAGAGCACAGTGAAAATGCCCCCTTTAGGTATATGGAGTATAGAATTGTAATGTTAATAAGATGATGATACAATCAGATCAAAGCTATATTCCTTCCACTGCCCCCTAGTCTCACCTTTATGTACCTATTTCCCACCTACATCCTAGCTCTACATCCTTTTTCTGTGAGTTAATGGGTGAATCAAATATAAACAGAACTTGTACTTTAAACAAGGAGCAGACTTGATCAGAATGCATGAACAGAATGACAAATGATGCTGTTTAGCACATACTGTGAAATGAATTTTTCGTGTTTTTGATATCTGAAGCAGGAAATGCATTTCAAGTGTTTTGACAGTGGAGTATGTAAGTAGTAAGGCTTGATGGGGTGAAATTTAACAATCTGAAATTAAAGTTTAGAGTTGTGATGAAGCTTGAGGCCAGTGGCCAGGTGCATCCAAGCCCCTGCAGCAATACTATGGAACTGTCTTAACTGCATCATTGGAATAATGCCTTACTTATAAAATGGGCAGAGGTGATTGCTACAACCCATCCACTTTGGCCTCTTGAGGATGAGCATTTAGAAACTTAAAACCATTAAACTTGGTCTTGAGCAGTGTACCTGTAGGCATACCTCTCAACCTGGAAACATCAACAATCTGGACAAAGGCCTATGAAAAGTAGGTACAACTGGCCAAAACTCAGTACGTTGATTAGCATAAAAGTTGCATACCTAATCATGTAACTCCCACCCACTCCAATGGAATTGTGGGATACCAACATGAAGGTCAAAGTCACTAAATAACAGTAAATAATGATAGACATTTGAATTTCAGACTTCATATCCCTCAGAAAATACATAATAATGCAAAACCTGTTATTGTAGAAACTGAGTTTACAGAAGCAATATTTCAAATTTGTCAAGATGTTACCCATTTCTAAAATCAAACAATTTCAGACTAAGATGGATTCTGATTTCAGTTGTGATTTAACAGAATAACTGAAAACAAGACAAACAACACAACTAGTTTGCCAACGCTGTAAAGAATATTCAGTCTAGCTTTCAGAAAACAGAACAGCCCCAAATCATTCTCAAAAATAACTATGCCCAAGAATAGATCACAGATCCACTTCATCTTCCTGAATAACTAAAGTAAAATAAAAATCTAACTTAAATGTATGCATAATGCTCAGTAAACAAAACAAGGGTACCTCAGAATATTAAAACAATTAACACAATACACTATCTACTAACTTCCTTACTTTACAGTCCAAAACATAACCAATTCTACTCGAATAAGACTTTACAGAAACCGTTGGGAGCAGAAACTACTAAAACGGAAGTGCTCTTACCTGACATTCCAATCACTTTTCAGCAGATGTGTATGACCAAAGTACTATTCCCCTTGAACCGCTGACCGAAGCTAAAGTTTGTAGAGTATCAGTGGAAGGTTTATTAACAAAATGTGGCTGAGTTTTATGTCCTGAATGTTTTTGCTATAATTTTAGCAATACCAGCTCAAGTGAAAGAACAGGCATACTACCAACAGTCTTCAGTTTTAAGGTCTTACGACTTCTTTTTTTAAATCTAATTTTATTTAAGCTTTTATTTTGCAAGCAATTGCAAATGACTTAATGTAGTGTTTTTACAGTAAGAAAAAGTGGCATAAATAGCTGCATGTTAATTAAAAGAAAAAGTCACATATTATAAAGAAAGAATAAGCAAAATATTCCCGTATCCATGAGATACATTTAAGAGCAAGCATGTTAATTCTAGTGTTATCTGGTACAATTTCAGAAGTAACACAACAGTTTCCTAATGCATTTCTAACATTATGATCTACTCAATGAATTAGCAATGTATTAATATTGTCTGTTCTTTATGTGTTTACAGTCGCTTCTTTTTTTAAATCTAATTTTATTTAAGCTTTTATTTTGCAAGCAATTGCAAATGACTTAATGTAGTGTTTTTACAGTAAGAAGGGCATAAATAGCTGCATGTTAATTAAAAGAAAAAGTCACATATTATAAAGAAAGAATAAGCAAAATATTCCCGTATCCATGAGATACATTTAAGAGCAAGCATGTTAATTCTAGTGTTATCTGGTACAATTTCAGAAGTAACACAACAGTTTCCTAATGCATTTGTAACATTATGATCTACTCAATGAATTAGCAATGTATTAATATTGTCTGTTCTTTATGTGTTTACAGTCGGTGTGCCCTTTGCATGAGTCCTTGCAGAAAAGGGTTTGAGGACCAGAGAGCTTACCCAGTTTAACAAATAAAGTAAATGAGTATTTTTCTCATGTTTTTAAAAAGTCTGAGTAAATGTCTGACGAAACTGCAATGGAAAATAAACTAAACCGTTACAGTGCATGCCCGTGAATTTAGAAAATATTTCTTTGCAGGCACACTGGCACAGCGACAGTCAGATTTTAAGCTTTAACTTTCCTCTGACTGATACATATCCTAATATCTACACACAACATTTTATGCACAAGTTCTATCCGGCCTTCTCCCGTCAAGCTCATCAGACAGAATAACTGCAGCGAAAGGGCCAGTCATAACTTATGATGTAACACTCTGAAAAGTGTTCATACTATTATATGAGTATATATTCCTATGCCCTAAACAAGTATGGACTCTTCTTAAAGAGTCGAGCTTGACGCTGGCTTTTTTCTTTTTTTCTTACCTGGAGCTGGGGAAAGAACTGTTACTGGTAGTCATAAATTTTTTCATTGTTTCTGTGTTGCCTTTGCAGTGTGCACTGCCCAATTTAAGAAGAGATCAAGAGAAGAAGACTAGACCCTTTCCGACTTTGCAGCTCGCCTGCTGCACTTAAATTAAGTTGTGACAATTCCGAATGGCTTGGGGCTTGGCGGTTGCTCTAATTAATTTAAAATGAAAAAACACCTGCCTGGCCTGCTTGATACTCGAGTCCAGAGTTGCCCCCTCCACCGCTCTGTCCATTGAGTTCCCTCTGAGTCCTGACTGCTAGAACCACTTTACTTCGGAAAAAGTTAAACAGAGAGACTACACACCCCCTTGAGCCCTAGCCAAATTCTGACAGGCTGGAAGTCTGCCTTGCGAAGCTGACATCATCAGGCATGCCTCGCATGTGATGATGTCAGCAGCAAATTTAAAATTTTGAAAAACAGCCAGGAAATTTGAGAATTAAGGTATTTACCAAGGAATTCGGTACAGGTGAGAGGTATGCCTGTAGGCAAGCAGCAATCACCTTAGTTGCACTCATCCTTATAAAGTGTTCAATGTCTTTTACTCCATAATATGATGCTAGAGTTAGCTGCAAGCCATATTATTAGTGCTGTGGGTTTCCAATGCTGTCGTTGGGTACTTTACTTAACAGATACTGGTATAATGAAATACAGATATTGTACAGAGTATGATATGTTATGTATCATTGGTACTCTTTCTACTGTTTTTAAATGTGTGCATATTTGAGTACCTGATTTTGATATTTTGATAGATTTTTCTTGCCATAAAACACGTTTTCTCTTTTACTCAACACTGTGTAGTAGTGTTGTTTATACTGTTACTTTGTACTCCACTGTTTCCAGGCTGAGCTTGAAAATGGTCCATATAGATCAGTGCTGTATCCCGGTTAAGAAATGGTATATAAAGTAAAATAAAATGTTTCATGTTGAGCCCCATTGTGAAACTCTGAAATATGTTTTGTATCGTGTTGCCACCTTTTGCTGAGGAAAAAACCAGACCAAAGCCATACTCCTTCCACTGCCCCTTGCCCCAACTTTATCTGTATTTCCTCACCTACTTGACCCATTCCTCATCCTTTTTATGACATGAATGAGCACATCAGTGGAAGGTGATTTCTATTTTTGTTCTTTTTTAAGGCACTTTCAGACTTGATTGTATCATGTTAATGTGGTGCTTTTATAACTAAATCTGTTTGAGGTGACATTTTTACAAACTTTGGCATCCTGTTTGTGCTGCCAAACAGAAAACAAGAGTTTGTACAGTGATCTCTGCACGACCAGACAATCGTTCTCATTTCTGGATAGTCCAGAAAAAATGGATTGGTGCAACCCTAATTCTGTACTATTTACATTCTTGCTTGCTTCTCACATCATTACTTCTAGCTGTTACTTAATGTGCGGATAGTAAATTAAATTGTCCTGTAAGAAGAAGATATGTGCATGTTTATATCTTTTTGTATACATAGGTAATTTCTTGTCATTCATGAAATGGTTCCATTTTTCACTTAATGTTCAGTCATTTTTTTTTTTTTTGCATATTTTTTGGCTCCTGGCATCTGAATATCAGCTGACATTAGTTCCTCTCCTCGTTCACTGGGTTTATCAGACAACCTTAACCTACCCTGGTCTAGTGCAGTTCCACATCCTGGGCCAGTGAGGAGTTAAAGGATTTGGTGCAGTGTCATACTGTTGCTGGGAAGTGTTTTCCATCACACCATTTCCCCACCTTTTGCATGTGCCCAGTAACATCCTGAGGGAGGGAGAGATGTGCAGTGGGCATCAGCACTAGACTACCCCACAATTCTGCAAGGAACTGATGTCAGCAGGATGCCGTGCTCACGCTCGGCAGTTTAAAGTTGTTTCCCCAGTCTCTGCCTGAGAAATCAACTATGACAGTGCACCCCCACCGTCTGCCTCCCTAGGATGAACATGCCAATTCTTCCCTGCCAGCATCTCACATGTATGAGCTACTAATCAAACCCTGGATTCCTGGTTTGTATTCATGATGTACCTCCATTCAGTTTGCTGAAAAATTAATTGCAGGCCCTTCTTGGTATTCATTTATAATGCTTTACTGTACTATATTTAATGATGATACCGGAGTATTGTTCTTTGCTGAGTGAAAGTAGTGCTATATCATCCTACAAATTCACAACATATTAATAAAATATTTGCATTGCTGGTCTGCCTGTTTGCCTACCTGTTCTATAATACCACTGCTTCTTTGCCTAGTATAGTTCTTTCTTTTTTGTTATAATTCTCTTGTTGCATGCATTTTTACTTTTGTTACAATATTTGCCAGATTGCTGTTGTATTAAAGAAACTTATCATATTATTCATAATCAGTACCTCTCAGTGTTTTATTTGATTGTGTGCTGTTTAGTACACTCTTTTCTGAAATGTGCTGCTCTGTTGCATCTAATTTAGGAAATTTAGGAAAATTGAAGTATTTTCCGTCTTCTTCTTTTACTCCAAATTTATCTAGTGACTTTGCTGTCCTGTCACAGGTTTTTTGTTTCATATTCTCATTCTGAAAATTTTACTTGCCTGCATTTGAAGTGATTTTTTCAAAGACAACAGACAGGGCATTAGGCAGAGTATAGAAGTAGCTGTCTGTATAAACAAAGAAGTAGGCCTTGGTTAAAACACACTACCATTTCCAGTATTACCTCAGATAGAGGCTTGAAATGGCAGTCTCATCTACAGATATGTATAATGTCATCCTTGAGCACCTTAAAAATCTGTGAAGTACAGTAAGATTCTTACTGTAGGTGATCTTAGCAGTGACTGACAAAAAACACTCAACCTGTATAGGATTACTTGCATTTAACACCTTACTCAGTCACAGAAGAAACTACATCCAGCCCACTTGCCAAACATTCCTCCCTATTAGTTACCATTCTGGCAACCATACCAGACAATCTCCACACTGTGCAGATAGTCAACAAATGGTCACACTAAGTTATTACTTACACATCACCTAAAGGTAAGAAATTATCTTGAGAAATTTTAGTCGCCTGGAGTGTCCGTGAATCAGCTGATATTTTCTTGAAAGTGGAAAGCGCTTTACAACTATACAGACTGCATATCTATGTTATCCACCTTTTTTGATATTTTTTTATCACATTCATAAGGTATTTCCACTAATGGCTTGAAAAAACACATTAAAGATAGAGACAATGCATGGAAACTGAAAGCCAGATACTACCCATTTTAACAAACCATTAGATTTTAAATTCTGTAAAGTGATGTAAGAATTAAAGTTAAAAACCACAAAGTTACGTGGGTCAGGGAAGAACTCCACCTTAATCAACCCAAACAAATCTGGCAAACCGTGAGAAATGTAGCAACATACAGGCTAAAATGTTCAAAATGTGTATCTCCTGTAACATTAAAGATGTCTCCCCCACCTAATGTTATAGCACCCATGCTGAGCAGCACACAGACACTGATTTCCTTCCACTCCCTTGCAAAAGTGCCTTCATTGCCCACTGTTCTAGTTTTAAAAACTCATTACATCACAAGTCTAAAGTCTGTTAGATAAACCTGTCTCCACCTGTAAGCATACATTTTGCACAGTTCATGTAAAACTCTAAACTTCATAGTCAGTCATAACACACCACCTGTTTATATTTATAACCTCACACTTATGACCTGCTCTGTTTCACAAAGCTTTAAGCAAGCAGTTGTTGTTCTACTCCGTAAATCTGCTCCTCTTCCAGTGCAGCTCATTTTCAGTCCCTCACAAACCTTTGACCACTGACTAAATTCTGGAAGAAATATTTTAGGATCAAATTCTAAATTACATTGTCAGATATGACAGTTGATAGACCTGACATATTACTGCTATATGCTCTTCACCAGCCAAATTTACAATAATATGGACAATGGGCTGCTTGGCAGTACCGTTTTCTTAGACATGAAACATGCCTTTGAGATAGTGAGCTATACTGGCCTACTAGTAAAACTGTCTTACTGTTAATTCGATAACAAAGTAAATGGTTTAAAAATTATCAGACAGAACATTTAGGCTAATGTGCCACAATACACAGAGACAAGCTCTTTAGACATGAGTCCTTCAGAGATTAGTATTAGTCCCACTTTTATTCTCACTTTTTACCAGTGACTTTCCCTTAGGATGTTCTTAGTATAAATTGTCTACCTTATGCCACTGGGCATCATTATCCCCAAATCAGGAAAGAACTTACTGTCCATCTCCGTGGCACTGCAGGAAGACTTTGTGGTACCATGGAATTCACTTACAGCAAACAAACTTACAGTTAAAACAGCAAAAAACATTATAATGCTATTCATTGCCCATCAATGTATTAACAAAGCAACCAGTATCACAGTCAATGACCCCATTGGATCTTCCTTACTAGTAACCACATCACAGAAATATTTAGGAATAACAGTTGACTGTAATCTTTCCTTAACTCTCTAGCAGTTAGTAAGGTACTAATTTAAGTAAAGGTTTCTTATAAATATCCAACTTACTGACATTAGAAGCCAGACAAGATATAGTAGTCAGTGGACTGCTGGCCATCATTTATATACTCTTGCCTCCAAAAGTCTGTTCTACCCCAGCCCCACAAAATAACATTTTCAGATTTATTCCCATGTCTGGCAATTAGAAAAAAACACTTTCATGCTCTCCAAATGTCATTGGCTGCCAGCGTCTTCTAGAGCAATGTTACTCTTAAATACCCTGCCCTTCAAATTGTTACACAACTGTTGCCCTCCTTTAGAGGTAGATTATTGAAAAGCAACAACGTTAGTCTTTTAAAAGATTTGAGACTGTATCCCTAAGGAGATCCCCATATAAACTGGCTATTACTGAAAGTCTTCCCAAAGGCAGCACCTGCCTCATGGAATACCATTCCTGAAAACATTAATTAAATAATATAAAATTCAAGAAAACTCTCAAACCCTCAAAGCAAATGCATTTGCAACTATTTTGAGGATATTGGATAGTCAGATACCATATCGACTTGTTTTCAGTATATATTTATACAGCACTCCTACTATAGGCATCAGTGTAAACATTCCAGATATTCACTTGTATTTATATATGGTTAATGTAGAAAGCTAGCTTAACTTGCTTTGTATAATTTAGTATAATTCAGTCTAAATTGAAAAGTATATTACCGTCTCCATTTATTCAAGTGTTGCACAAATATAAACACTAGCATCTATTTATTCATTGTTTATTTATTTATTGACATTTGAATACCAGGAAAGTCTGACTGGGTAGAAGCCCACTTTCAGCGGAGGCCCAGGAGAAAAGCTCTATTCATCTTGTTATTATTCTTATGCAGATTTATGTAACTTGCCTAATAGTAAGGCACAGATTGAGTGTAGTTTAAGCTCAGACCAATGTGTATTTATAAAGTTCAAAATCTAAGTAATACATCTGTTTTCAGTATGTCTCAGTTATATGAATATGTGTTTGACCACTTGTATTGTGCACTTCCAGACACTTTGAGAATTCCTGTTGTTATACCTCTTTTACTCTGTTACTACTGGCATTAATATGTTGTGTATGGAGTACTGAGGTTATGCTCCAGTACCAGGAAAAAATAAACTTGTCAACAACTTCCCTAGTGAGAGACCCAATTGTAACAGCACACAGAGGTTGCTTAACATTTTGTTATGATGTTATAATTGGATCTTGAGCTAAAGACTAACAGTGGACAGTGCTGTGTGGCAAAAAACAGTGGCAGAAAGTAGAACAGCTTTGTTTCTGCCTGCTGTTCAAGTCTCCCAATTGTCCCTGAGGTTGTCTCATGTTTTTGCTCTATCCGTTGTAAATGTTTTGACTTTTTGGTAAGTCACTGAAGATTACAGTCTGTCAGTATGCACTGCATTTGAGTATAATACTTATCATTCAGAAAATGCATATTGATGCAACCATGTTGTTGTACAAACATTTTAAGTGAATTAGAGCAATATTTAAAAATTGTCCTTTATTTTCAACCTTTGTCCCCCATCATTTTTTGATTTCTCCAGAATTTGTAATTAAAGAAGATGAGAGGTACACTGCTAAGTGCTTCACCAGCTTAGAAAGTCAGTAAAACATTTCTGTAACTGGAAGTACTTGGATCAAATAAAGTACCATGCACTACAAAGAATTATGATTGGGTCTCTAGTGTTAGCCTTCATTATGTGTTCTCAACATGAATGGCTGGATTCACCTCTTGATCTTCACTCTCAAAGTTAATTTCTTGGCATCCAAGTCTTAAACACATAAGCTGGTCATGACTAGAGACACAATCATAATCCTGTATATTGCACATGTGCCATGTAAAACTGCTGTAGTCAGTGTTGCTCATGTGTGTTAGTGATGCTTTTAATGTTCATCATTTTCACTACTGCAGTAGCCTTTCGGTGGCTGTATGGGTTGTTGTCTGCCCAGGAAGCAACAACTGGCCAGTTTTACAAAGTTGTGGTTCCCTCCCACTCCTTCACTCTAATGACTGGACTGACCAGAGGAGGGAAATCAGCAGTAAGAGTGAAGAACTCCAGTACATTCTTGCTGCCTTAAGGAAATGCAGCTCTGAGGCTTCATATGAGCAGCAGTTGAGTACAGGGTTCGTTTCTGGCAGCAAAGTCTCCATAGGGAACCCTGACACACAGAAAATATTAGCTTTTTAAATATTTTGATGATTTTTTTTATTTTCTGTAGAACACCTATAATTTTATTAATATCAGAAGTTTCTTGTCAGAAACTGCCATTTTTAGAACTGAGTTTATTATTGAATACTCCGTTTATTTTTGTGAGGGAAAAAATTCTGCTTTTGAGACATTTTAACTGAAGCACAAGGATTTAAAGATTGGGATATTTTTATGTACCTCAAACACTGAGTGTTTTGGTGCTTGTGTACACTTTGTGACATCTTTCCTTCATTATTTTAATGCTTGAGACATTTTGCTTGAAGGTTTTATATTTAAGCATTTAGAAATTTATTTTATATATGGTGCTTCTGTGCACTTCATGACAACTTATCTTCATTTCTTGTTTTCTCTCGGTGCACATTCTGTGAAAGGGACTTAAGAGCTGTGACAGGGTTTTGGTGTCCTTGTGCTTTTACTTGGAGACTGTGTGGAGAAGTATAAGTGTATGTATTGCTTGTGAACACTTGCCTGACAACTTGACTTCTGACTGTAGTGCTTGTCGGCAATCAGGCTTCTTCTTGAGCTACAGCTTAGATTCTTACACCAGTTCTGCTGTTTCTTCTCTCACTGTACCTAAAATAAAAACGGAATAGGAGCCCTTGCCTACATTTCAGTCTAAGACAGCACCACATCTGCTGGTGAGTGACTGCAGTAGCCATTTGTTCCTCTGGCCTGAGATGAAGTGTCATCCTTTAGTTGGTCTCCTTCCATTGATGTTCCTAGAAAAAAGAAACAAGTTGCTCATTCAAAGATTTTCCTTAGCCTAACCAGAAACTTATTGAAGGCTTTCTGTCCTAGGGATCAGAAATCCATACCAGAAAACTAACCAAGTTAATGTATTCCTGAGAAAAATATGTCAGAGGATTCTAACATAGACAGATGCAGGACTTTTCTTTTTCTTTGTCTGATTCTCAAGCCAAAGACTGATTCAAAGGAATTGTTGTCCTCACTCTGTTAGGGGAGCTTTCCTTTTCTGATACTAATTCCAGAAAGAGTATTGCATTTTTGTGGGAACAAGTGGACAAACTGAGGTGAAATTATGATATGCTGCACATGGATTTACCATTTGCTACACCCATTCCTCCTGTTATGCAAGCCTTGGAGGATCTGTTAAATACTGCCTGCAGTAATCCTGACCCTCAGCCTTCAGTCCCCAAAAATGGCAAAACACTTGATGCCAACCCATACCTTGTGGACTAGAAGATAAGGTATTAGATTTCATAAAAAAAAGTCTTTCTTCCAGTTTATTCTGTCAGGCGTTGACAGCTTGTGGGATTGTTCTGATACACTTCCTTCAGAAAATGGTTCCTGTCTAAATCCTACAATTTCTAACCTGTCAAGTGTCTCCGGTGAAGAGTGTATATGACTATCCAGATATTCTGTTTAGGGTCTCGACTACTGCTAACCTTTTGAGAAGGTATGTCTGGGAATGTACTTAAAAGTTTTCTGATTGGGTAAAGTCTGAGATTTTAAACTTTATTT
This sequence comes from Protopterus annectens, assembly GCF_019279795.1. Taxonomy (NCBI): domain Eukaryota; kingdom Metazoa; phylum Chordata; order Ceratodontiformes; family Protopteridae; genus Protopterus; species Protopterus annectens. The sequence continues at coordinate 861,188,237 of NC_056744.1, forward strand.
TAAACAAGGAGGTTTTGTTTGGCCCTGTAGCTTCTTAGGTTCTCAAACAGTTTTATGACAGAGGGAAATTAATTCAGGAAGTTAAGATTTTTCTAGTCCCACGATATATATCTTGCAAGCCCTCTGCCTTTTTAAAGACAAAGCAATCAATCCCTGCCATCTTCTGGCAAACAGGGAACAAAAAGGAGATGTCAGGAGGGGAACAGTAAAAAAAGAGGGATCCTGTTAAAACGTGTGTGGTAGGCAAGACTACACCTTCAGAATGACTCTGGCAGAATTGCTTCCTTCTCTGTCTCCTGACCCTACATCTTTAAGCCTGTTCCATAGACTGGTTGTCAGTCTTTCCCTCTGGCAACAGATTGCTTCAGTGTCTAGCATACTAATACTGTTTCAAGAGGGTTTATAGTTTGCACAGAATATGCATACCTTCTTTCAGGGGATCCCCCCCCCAACCAAACAGAGTTTTTTCTCAGGTTCAAAATACGCTTACCCTACGAGTCATATTACTAATGCCTTTACACCAAAAGAAGGAAGGCTTCTTCTCCAGAATGTTTCTGGTTTCAAAGAATGAGCTTTCCTGGAGACCAGTTCTAGACCTTTCCTTTCTCAAACAAATTAGAAAAGAACAAAAATTCAAAATGTTGTCCTTTCGGGGTCTGCTACCCAGTCATTTTTCTTCTGAGTTTTATGGTAACATTAGACCTAAAAGATTATCATATTCCCATAGCCACAGGCTTGAGAACATTTTCACAGATTCTGTGTCTGGGTCACATTATCATTTCTCCGCATTATCATTTGAGTTATCTCCTGGGATAGCCCACTGCTGACTGCAAGGTATTCAGATTTTACCGTGTGGTGATGCTGCGGTAGTGTTGTCGCCTCACAGTAAGATGTTGTCCTGTTCGATTCTCAGCTTGAGCGTCTTCTGTGTGGAGACATGCGTGAATGGGCGTACCTTCGGCGTGTAAAAGTCTACTTCCAATCATTAGCGGACAGGAGTTCCGCTGTGGTGACCCCTAACCGGGAAAAGCCGAAAGACACAACAACAACCCTTTTAGATGACTTACTGATCTTTGCAGAGTCTTTTGCCAGATGTCACGTGTCCTTGACATTTGATCTTATGTTGTCTCTTCCCATCTTGGAAACAGATAGATCTTTGGATCTGCCCTTGAATCCATATTTGGCCACTGGATCCACAGCTCAGGCTCCTTCCATTACCCGTAATCCCCTCATATCCCCAAAATTACCTCGGATCTCATTTGCTGCTTGTAGAGAATGGATGTGGTCTACTTAGCTCAGTTAAGTTCTTTGAATTTTTTTGGCTTTATACGTGTGTGTGTGTGTGTGTGTGTGTGTGTGTGTGTGTGTGTGTGTGTATGTATGTATATATATATATATATATATATATATATATATATATATATATATATATGTATATATATATATAGGTCCCCTTTAAAACATTGACTTACCAGAACAATGACTTGCAAATCAGTGAGATGACAATGCTGAAACTTCACTATGCTGAACTTCGGAATGTCACAGTTTCACTCTGGGAAACTTGTCACTTGGCCATCATGGTGAACTTTGCTCTGTCTCCACTGTAGTGCAATCTTGGAGTTGGTATATTTAAGTAGTGGAGTGTTCATTCCCCCACATGGCGGGCATGTGGGGAGAAGCTCCCCACTTCGGTGGGTGTCATTTGCTTCCATTTGTAACTGTAACGTTATCATTGGTGGTCAAGTGGTTAGTGTCGTAGAGTGAAATTGCGACGTTCTGGGAGTTTGGCGTAGTGAAATTTCAGTCTTGTCATTTCACTGATTTGCAATGGGCTGTGGTTGTAAAATCTCTAACTCTAATGCTCATCAGGAATTTGCATATTGCTTGAGTGTGGTCCATCTTGATGAGGACTGTTATTTGCACAGTGTTTGGTCAGTAGGCCAACACTGAACATCACAAGAAATTTCTTTTGAAGGAACTTTTCCCAGCCTCCAGCGGGAGACTCATCCTAATCTTCATCCTCTGCTCCTGGAACCTCCCTGTGTGCCAAGAAGTCTTCAGTCAGACATAAAGGAGGAAAAAGTTCTGACAAACCTGGGGAGAAGGGCAAAGAGACTAGGAAGTGGTCCATCAACTGCTTTTACTCTTCTCTGGCTTTCTTGGTTCTGATCCCAAAACTTTTGAAACCTTCAGTTCCAACTCCCTCATCGAATTTGATAGCCATAGTGCCTTCAACTCCAACTTTGTTGGAGCCAAGATTCTCTCCAGAGCCAGATTCCCCTAGGCTGAATTTTCCTTTTTTTTATGAGAAATCAGTACACAGATCTTCCAGACCGCGTTTGACCTCTTCCTTTATTAGGTCAGCCCAGTCTACTAGAAGCCTGAGAGAAGCACATGTGGATAAGATGATGAGGAAGTTCCTTGGGACCCAAATTCACTTGGGAGTTCCTCTGACTCCAACCCCTGTCAGACAAGTGAGCTTCAGTCCTTCACCCTTTCCTGTAGTCACTCCTACCATGGACCATCTTCCAATTTTTGGGAACGTGGTTCAATGCATCACCCAAGGGTTGTCCTCATCAGACATCTTCCTCTCCAGCAACGTCTCTTATCCATCTGGTTGCAAGCTCCTCAGATATGGACAGCTGTTGAAACTGAAGTGTCAGTGCTGGATCTGGGGCAAGGGATCGACTCCAAAATTGTCAGACTTCCTTTCCTCTCAGAGCTTCAGCACTAGATAGTGCAGCTCTGATGTCTGCCTTAGAGCAGAGCTGGGCTGGATGCTGACACTCACCTGGTTTGGATACCTTGGCTCCTAATGGGGTGGTTTGGGCTCCCTTCTGGTGTCTGCTTTTAGGGCAGTTCAGAGAGTACTCTCCTGATCTGGTGAGCAGAAGTCCCATATGCTCTTGGCTCCACCAATTGCCTAGCGAAATACAGTGGGTCCTCCTGCTCTCCCTATCCCATTGGGGCAGCTGGTTTTGTCAAGCCTCAAGACCGATCACATTCAGGACTCCCATCAGTCTTCTCAGTCCTCTCCTAAGCATCCCACTGCTGTGGTACCTTGAAAACACACATGCAAGAGGAAACATATCAACTCCCCACAGGAGTTTCTCAAGGAAGACATGAATTTTGATGAAGGGGTGGGGTCCTCTAGATCACCTTTTGAGGATGTCTCATTCAGAGAAATCTTTGAACTTTAGAGACAAAGTTGGTCAGTCTTTCAAAGTTCCCTCTCAAGAGGAATCCATGTTTCTTGTGGCCTTTGCTTCTGGCTCAGCTATGTCTTGGGTGGTCCCTCCCACAAATGAGGTGGTAGACTTAATCTCTTGATGGGCATGGAAGGAGCTAGATGTGAAATGATACTGAGTAAACCAGATAAATTTTGTGTTGCAGCGAAAAATTTCCCACATTGGAGTAAAGGCCCATTGGTGGATTCTGTGGTAGTAGTAGCAGAGACGAAAAAGAGCTGGCCAAACATCCTCTTAACAGGAGTCCAAGGCTTTGGGCAGGACTGGGAAGCAAGATTACACCTCAGCTAACTTTACTCTGAAGGTATTGAATTATTTGGCATGTTTAGCAAGATTTCAGAGACGTTTGACCAAAGATCTGTACAAATCTGTCAATTTGGGTCCATAGGTTCATAGGTAGGTAGTAGGCTATCTGCCCAAAGGCATTTATAAGCCTAGCCGGAATGTGTTGGCTTTCGCCGCCCACTTAGATTAGTTCCATGTGCCTCTGTCCAGCAGAGCCATTGAAGTGATCCCTGGGGTAAACTTTCTGTTTCCCATCCACTCGTCAAGGTTTCTCTTGGGTTAGCAAGGAGCTCTGCCTAATGTAGATTGGAATCTTGTTCCAGAGCATGGGAAGTCTCTGGGACAGGAATCCATCCCTCCAGCACATCCTGTTTATTGTTGTGGTGAGGTTTAGATCCCTGGAGCTTGTGGCTTGAGGGGATATGGTTTTCTTTAGGTGGAGCATGTCCATCAATTCTGGGTTGGACATGGCCTTGTATGTCAGGCTGAGATCACCTCTGAGTAGGCGGTATGCAACCGAGTACAGCTGGAGTTTCTTCAGTCGAGCTGCATAGGGCGTCTGCTTTAGGTCAGTGATCCTCTTGGTGAGGAACTTCTGTGGTCTTTCCAGTTGTTGCAGGTGTCTTGTAAGGTACATCCCAAATGGGGCATTGTACTGTATGATGGATCTGATGAGTGATGCGTAGCGGGGCCCAATGACCTCTTTCGATCTGGATGCAAACCCTTTTGTGATTAGGTGAACCACACAGAAGGATTTTCTAACCACTTTGGCAATGTGATTATCAAAGGAGAGGTTACTATCTACTTTGGTCCCCAGATCCCTTATTACGTCTTCCATATTTAGGGGGCTACCACCTATGTGGTAGTTTGTGGGTACTTTGTTTTTTCCAAAGGGGATGACTATGCACTTTTTGGCATTTAGCTTGAGACCATGGTTTTGACACCAGGTATCTGTCTCGGTGAGACTCTTTTGGAGGATGTCTGTGTCAGCTGGAGAGTCAATTATAGCTCCTAGTTTGCAGTCGTCTGAACTTGGCGAGCCATAGTTCTCCTGTGCTTGCCTGTACCTCTGAGAAGTATATACCGAACAGGAGGGGTCCTAGGACTGAGCCCTGGGGAACGCCACTTGTAACAGGTTTAGAGTCAGACCTAGCTCCTGCAACTCTTACCATGTGGGTTCTGTCCGTGAGCCAGTTGGCAACCCATCTCATGACATAGGGGTTTATGTTCAGGCTGGTGAGCTTGTCTATAATACCTGAGTGAGGAATACTGTCGAAGGCCTTTGCGAGGTCTAGGTAGGCTGTGTGGACCACCTTTCCCTCGTCTATAGCCTTGGTAACGGTCTCAAAGAAGTCCACCAGGTTTAGGAAGCATGATCTGCCCTTAACAAAGCCGAACTGGGTTGGATCCAGTGTTTGGAGGTTTCTGGTGTCTCTGTTAATGAGATCCATGATGATGCATTCCATAGCTTTGCAGACCAAGCTAGTCAGGCTTATAGGGTGATAGTTCCTGGGGTCTGTTGTGGCTCCACCTTTGTGGTGGGGAATAACCGTTGCTGTGCGCCACTCTGTGGGCATGTAGCCTGTGGAGAGGCTGAGTTTAAACAGTGTGTTTAGGTGAAGGGTTAGTTCATCTTTGAGCACATGTAGGACACAGCCTGGGACACCATCCGGTCCCATTGATGCTGTGTTTTTGGCTTTGGAAAGGGCTGTTTTAACCTGAGTGTCTGTGGTTTCAGGGGCACTACATTCTTCTGGTATAGTTATGGGCCCTTTTGGGGGTGAGAGGTGGGTGAAGTTTGCATTGAACCTGTCTGCCAGGATGTTTGCTATATCTGTCGGTTCAGTGTATTTTGTGCCATTCTGCACTAACTCCGAGCAGATCTGAGAATTGCCACTTAGATTCTTGACATAGCTAAAGAATGCCTTGTGGTTATCTTTTGAGTCCATGGCAATTTTTCTTTCAAAGCTAGCCTTGGATGATTTTATGAGGGAACATAGTTTCTTGCTGATACTGATCAGGGATGTCTTCCTTTCTTGGGATTTTACTCTCTTCTGTACTAGTTTCCTCCTTCTATTGTATAGCTGGTTTATGGCAGGGGTCCACCAGACTGGTTTTCTTTTCTTGGAGGATTGAGTCTTGGTTTTGTTTGGGATAGCACGATCCATGCATTCTTGTAGGTGCCTGTAGAGTGCATTAGTAAAGGATTTTGCAGCTTGGACAGCAATATCCTTTAGCATGGGGCTTTGAAACTTCCCACCTTGGTCTTAAGTAACGTGAAGTTTGCTTTTGAAAAGTTTTTCACGGTGGGTTTCTTTGACCGGGGGTGGTGGTGGAATGTGGATATCCAGAGGGATTAGTTTATGGTCAGATCTAACCAGTGAGGGGTTGACCTCCGGTGTGGAACACCTGTCGCCCATGTTGGTGATGATCAGATCCAATATGTTGTCACCTCTGGTGGGGGGTGTTAACCAGTTGATCCAGGGCATTTGAGTTTATAAATTCTAGGAAATGTTGGGCCAGGGAGTTCATACTTGAGTAGTTCTCCCAGTTAATGTTTGGATAATTGAAATCACCCAATATCAGGGGGTTTGGTAGGACCTTTATGTTTCCCAGTGTTTCCAGGAATGTGGAGTGAGGGTCCTGTGACATGGTGGGTGATCTGTAGCAAGTTATAATTTGAATAGCAGTTTTTTGTTAGTTGCACGTGGATGATCTCTGAAGCATCGTGCCATGCCACTAAGCTGGAGGTGTGGGTATCCTTGATGAATATGGATACTCCCCCGCCTTTTGTATTTTGGTCTGGGTTTTGTGGCCGAAATGTATGGTATGAGTTGTTGCCTGGTAGTGCTGGGGTGCTCTCTGGAGCCTTAAACCAGGTTTCTGTTACTGCACATATATCGATTTTTTCCATACTGAGGAATGCCTTGAGTGCGTGCATTTTGAGGTTTAGACTTCTGGCATTGAGCAGCATTACCCTCAGTTTTTTGTTACTTGTGCTGTTTACGGCAGTGGGTTTGTCTTTTGAGCCTTGCCTAAAAAAGGCACTATGGGGTGGCAAGAGCCTTGGCCAGTATTCGAAAGCCTAAGGGTGACAGGAGCAAACTGTGAATCCCCTTTGAATGAAAGCAGAAGCTTAGCCAATTGAAATTGATAATTTTTCTCCATACCGTGGTATCTTTCTTGGTGAGGGCAGGATGCTACTCAGGGTCAGGGTCATACCAGCCTGGGCTACATGATCAGAGAGCTCCTCCATGTCTCTTTTTCATGTAGTCCAGGGAGGTATGGCTCAGGTCATTCACACCAACATGGATAATGACAGAGTCCTATTTGTACTTGTTCTGGACTTACCTGAGTGCTTGTGTTATGTGGCAGATCCTGGCACCCAACAGGCAACTAACAGTAACCTTCTCCTTGTTCAGCCTAGTGAGTGGGAAGTCACTGTGCCTGGCTATAGATTCCAGCTAACAGTGTGTTGGGTATGTTATTTTGCCTTAAGGGCTGTGATTGTGTAGCACACTGGTTTTGTGGCGTATGTGTTTCATGGTTTGTGTTGGGAGGGTAGAGGATGATCTTCATGTTTCACTATTGCAGTCATTACATTTGGGTAATCCTGCTGGCAGGTTGCCCTCAGTCGGCCTGAATTCCAAAGTCTTGGGTCCTGCGTCGGTTGTTGTCACCTCTTCCTTGACATCAGGTCATCAGGGGTATAAAAGATGCAGCCAATGCCATTTTCTTCAGTCTTTCTTGCCACACGGTGCCGAAGCAGAAGCAGTTCGCAAGTGCCGGTCAGCCGACTCCTGAGATTTTCGTGTTTGAGTGTCAGATCCGAAGTCTTCATTAAAGCTAAGTACCCCATTGGGGAAACTTTTTTCTTGCTCCAGACCGATGTCAGAAAAAGTTAGTAATTGTATTTCTTGTGGAAAGCAAATACCTCATAAGGACTTTCATTCTTACTGTATTCCTTGCCTAGGCCCTGACCACAACATTTGAAGTTGTCGGTTTTGTGCTAGATTTAACCAACGCACTATTAAGCGTCGGTATGATTTTGCATTAAACTATTTTGGGCGCAGATTTAATTATAAAATGTCATCGGATAGCCATCCGACTACCGCAGTTCACAAAAAACGCAAAAAAAAAAGAAAAGGATAGACAACCAAGGCCCAAAAACCGATGACGAGCTTCTCCTAAGCCAGTTGCTGGTTCGCCGGTTTTCAGTGAGGCGCTTTCACAGCCCCTGACACCCGCTACTTTAGAGTCTCAGGCCGCTACCGACTCCCACGTGGAGTCAGCTATGCCACTGGAATCTCAAAGTATTGGAGCCTCAGACACTATTCCCTCAGATGGGTCCGGAGCTGCTGAGCAGGCACTGGCTTCTGAGGGTGTATTCAGACCTAAACATCAATACATTACACCGAGGACTAAAGCTCCTTCAAAGACAAAGAAACAAGCTCAAGAGCCACATGGACAGGCCTCCATGCCCAAAAAACAGATGCTCAAAATGGCCGAAGACTTGATTACCTTGATCAGGGGTTCCCATCCCCCTCCTGATAAGAGGCCTAGGCAAGAGACACAGACTATGAATCTTCAGATCAGGTTTCCATTTCTTCTGATTCCTCTTCTGATCAGGAATATTCACTTCCCCCCATGAGGATTCTGATGCTGAAGAATCTATTCCTTCAGCTTCTTCTCCTGAGGACTATTCTTTTGGGGAAACCTTGTATACCATGAGGGAGCATTTCCACTGGGTGAGCCAAGATTTTTCAGAATCTAAAAAGAGGCTCAGGGACTTCCTTTTACTACCTCAACACAGGCCTCTTGCCATCCCACCTGTGTTAGACATTGTAGATGATGTGTTTTTAGAGTCTAGTCTGATCCGTGACTCCTTACCTCCAGCTCCTGTTAAGCCTGACAGATATTACAGGGTACCTGACTCTCATAAATTCCTTTTCAAAAACCCTACTGCAGACCCAGAGACTTATTTCACAGGGTCCCAAAGGGGTTAAGGCTTCCGCTGCAAAAAACCCTACCACCTCAGACAGAGATTCTAGGGCACTGGATAGATGGGGAAAAAAGGTTTACACCTATGCTATCTAGGCTATAAGGGGCTTAAACTGTCAGTTTCATATGCTCAAATATCAGCAACATGTCATGACATTGCTTAAACAGAAAATGTTGTTAAACTCTGAATGTGCAGAAAACAAGGAAATGCTGGATTTATTGCATGCAGCTGAACAAGTTGGAAAGCATACTTTGCAATGTGGTTTTGATTCTCTGGAGGCCTCCTGCAGGGCCGCAGTTACTGGTTCTGTAATTAGGAGACATGCTTGGTTAAAGGAACAAAGTCTGCCTGATCATGTCAAAGTTAAATTATTAGATGCACCTTTACAGCACGATACTTTGTTTGGTGTTAAGGCAGAAGAGGTGTTAAAGAAAATGGAGGACAAAGCTAAATCTATGCAAACTGTCAAAGTTTTTTACAAGTACAGCCACCTAGGTTTAGTAGACACTGGCCTACAAAGAATTGGTCCTTTCCAGTGTCAGCAGACCTCAAATGTGCAGATCCAGATGCCCTAGAGGCAGATCCCAAGCGCAAGGTTCATATAGGTCAAAGCAATGGGGTGCTTCTACCTCCAAAAGTGGAGAAGACAAATCACAACCATAGAGGAAACAGTCCCAATGACTTCCCCCTGCCTGCACGAAGCACTTTATCTCCAGGCAGCACCCTTAGGGGAAAAAATGGCACTTTTTTTTTTTTTTCAAAATTGGCACATTGTAACCCAGGACAAGTGGGTTCTAAACATAGTGTCACAAGGCTACAAGTTTCACTTCCATACCCTGCCAAAGGCAAATGGTTGGCCAGATCTGCCAAAACATCATTGGGCAGAGGCACAAAAACAAGTCTCATCCCTCATGGACATGGGGGCTATTCAACAAGTACCACAGCAAGAGCAGGGACAAGGATTTTACTCAAGACTGTTCTTGGTACCCAGAAAGGACAAAGCCTGGAGACCAATACTGGACCTATCTATTCTAAACACATTCTTGGATATACCAAAATTCAAAATGTTGACCTTGCAACAGCTCCTGCCCATGCTGGGCAAAGAGACTTGGCTCGTGACTTTAAGACCTAAAAGAGGCATACCTGCATGTCCCAATCAGGCAATAATGCAGAAGTTACCTCAGAGTCAAGGCTGGCTCAATGCATTACCAATTCTCTGCTATGCCCTTTGGCTTATCTAATGCGCCCAGGGTTTTTACAAAGTGCCTGGCACCAGTAATTGCTTTCTGCAGACAAAGAGGAATACAAATATATACTTACTTGGACAACTGCCTAATTCAAGCAGAGAACAAGGACATTCTACTACAGCATCTGGCATTTGTGAAAAGACTTGTACCATGCCTAGGGTACACAGTCAATGAAAAGAAATCAAAACTAGTACCCTCTCAAGAGATAATATTCCTGGGTGCAAGCTTAAATACAACTGCCCAGATGGCTTCTCACACCAGACAAAGGCAACTGACTACCTACTTCAAAACATTGGCAACAAAGGCCCAGTTATCTGCAAGAAAAATTCTGCAGGCTTTGGACTTCATGGCATCCTGCATCCTACTAATTCCATATGCAAGACTGCATATGAGGAAACTTCAATGGTACCTAAAAAGTGTCTGGACACAAAATTGCCACTGCCTGGAAACAATGATTACTCTTGTTCCCTGCCTGCAACAGGAGTTTCGATGGTGGGCGAAGGCTTGTCACCAAAACAAGGGACAGCCATTCACATTACCCCCAGCCAGGCAGAACCTAACAACGGATGCATCAGATTATGCCTGGGGGGCCCACATGGCAGGAAGATGCATTCAGGGCACCTGGTCCACAAACCAAATGCATCTACATATCAATCAAAAAGAGATGTTGGCGGTTCAAAATGCCCTGACAGCCTTCAAGGACCTACTTCATCCGGGACAACTACTGATAAAGACAGACAACACCATGGTCATGTGGTATATAAACAAGCAGGGGGGCACACATTCTTACCCCCTTTACAGACTAGCCATGGCTTTGTGGGGCACAACATTGACTTACCAAATTCACCTGCAGGCACAATTCCTGCAAGGAAAGGAAAATATTCTGGCAGACGAACTAAGCAGAAACCTCATGGATCCCCACGAGTGGCAGCTGGATCCACAAGTCTTCAGCAAGATAACAAGAAAATGGGGATGCCCGGACATAGATCTATTTGCCTCCCCTCACAACTACCAACTAAGAAGATTCTGCACAAGGACTTATCACAGACCAGCATGGAAAGTGAACGCCTTATCTTTCAACTGGAAAAAGCTATCAGTATATGCCTTTCCTCCACTGCCTCTCCTCCCCAAGGTACTCCTAAAGGTCAGACAGGAGAAACCAAAAATGATACTGATTGCCCCAGACTGGCCCCACCAGTACTGGTATCCGATCTTAAGGAACTTGTGTCAATGTCCAGCCTGGACCTTACCTCAAATACCTCATCTACTGTCCCAACAAAACAATCAGATCCTGCACAGCCAACTCAGGACTCTAAACCTGGCAGTATGGCGGATCATGTAGCACACCTCTCAGTAAAGCTGTGATGGATGTCATTCTGGAAGCCAGAAGGCCTAGTACTAGAAAATCTTATGCTGGAAAGTGGAAGAGATTTTGTGCTTGGAACCAGGCACAATGAACTGATACAGCTGTACCAAATATTCCTCAGATTTTGCAATACTTAACTGAGATGCTGGACAAAGGCCTATCTTTTTCATCAATTAAAATTCATGCCTCGGCCATTTTGGCTCATTACAATACAGAGCCACCAATCTTTTCTCATCCTTTATTAAGGCAGTACCTCAGAGGAGCCAAAAATTTAAGGCCTCCAAGGAGATCGCCAATACCTGCAGGGGACCTCCATTATGTCTTGGAAAAACTCACTTTACCTCCATTTGAGCCAGCTGCTGCTGCTGATATAAAGTTTTTATCCTGGAAAACAGCTCTGCTCCTAGCAATAACTTCTGCAAGACGAGTGTCAGAGCTACAGGCAGTCATGGCTGTGGAACCTTTTATCATGTTTTATCCAAACAGGGTCTCTCTGAGGACAAACCCAAAATTTTATGCCTAAGGTGGTGTCCATTGTGGCCCTTAACCAAACTATTAATTTGCCAACTTTTTATCCAAATCCACAGAACAAGGGGGTGAGAATTCTGCATTCTTTTGACGTAAACAGACAGCTTACATTCTATTTGGACAGAACTAAAGTTTTCAGGAATTCAGAGCAATAGTAGTGGCATATGCTGCAGGATCACAAGGAAAGGCTATCTCCAAGCAGACTATTTCAAAGTGGATAGGCCACTGCATTCGTTTCTGCTACTTACACCATGGCAAGCCAGTGCCTAAGGGCATTAGGCCACATTCAACCAGAGCTGCAGCCACTTCAGCAGCCTTTCTCGGGGGAGTTCCAACTAAATACATTTTAGAGGCTGCTACTTGGAGTTCAGTGCACACCTTTACAAAGCATTATCATCTGCCACTTTACTCTAAATCCAGGGCAGGCTTTGCCACTGCAGTTCTTCTGGGCCTCATAGCCACTCCTAATGCTGTTTAGCTCCAGCCTCCCAACCATAGCTTTGGGACTCTACCCAAATGTAATGACTGCAACAGTGAAGCACGAAGAACATAGTACAGTTGTGTACACTTTCCATAAATGTAGATGTTCGAGTGTATTCACTGTTGCAGTCCAGGTTACCCACCCACCATCCCCCTTATTTCTGCTGGATCTTATCTTTCCTTCTTTGATCTACACAACCTATGTGGTGTATTTGCTTGTAGATGAAGGTAAAGTTTATATTGGTACATGTATGTTTTTTACATATAAATATATATATATATATCTACCCACCCTTTAGAGGGCACCTGACATCTGGGGCAAGAAAAACTGAAGAAAATGGCGTCGGCTGCATCTTTTATACCCCTGATGTAGGGGAAGAGGTGACAGCAACCGACGCAGGACCCAAGACTTTGGAATTCAGGCCGACTGAGGGCAACCTGCCAGCAGGATTACCCAAATGTAATGACTGCAACAGTGAATACACTCGAACATCTACATTTATGGTAAGTGTACAAAACTGTACTTTGCTTGGATGTCTGCTTTGGAGGTCTCTGTTGCTTTTGCAGATTTTTATTTAGAGCCTCCGAGTATGTTTTTGTGTATTTTATGTGTTTTTTGCCAGTGCTGGTTTCATAGGTCTATGTGAGACTGGTGGTGTGATGCAAGTAATTCCCTTCTCCTCTTTACTGCCTGGTCTAGTCTTGGGTTGAGAGGGCTTAGCCTCCAGTTTGGCTGTATAATCGCATCTCTCGCATGTATTAGTTTTTGGTGGAAAGAGGAGAGGGTTGTCTGTGTATGCAAGGCAATTGTAACATTGCCTCAAAATGCCCAGATTCACCAGTTGGACTGGAGAGTACACCTGAAACTGCCCTTTGGACATGCCTGGATAGGTACAGTGAACTGTTTTACTGATTGGCTGTTAAGGTCGAAGAGAGCCTTGTCCTTCTCTACAGTATAGGGGGGGGGTCTAGTGCTAAGGTTTATTAGTGCTTGCTATGAGTTTTGGGCAAGAGCAGGGATGAGAAGTGAATGATTTGAGTGCTTAAGTTGAAAGTTTGTCTAGTTCCAAGGGAAAAATTGAAGAGTAGACTTTGTCTGAGGAGGACAAGAAAACTCTGGACTCACAACTGACCACCCTACAGTCCCTTTCTGATGCCTTAGTGCGTCACATCTCCAGTGCAGCTAAGGGCACTTCATGCTTCCTGAGCTGCAGGTACAGGCATTATCATAAGGAGACATGCTTGGATTCGCTTTTCCCTTTTGATGGTTCCAGGCTTTTTGACCAAAGTCAAGATATGTTCTCTAGGAGTGAACAAGATAAGAAAACTCTTTCTGCCATCAGGATACAGTTATCTACATCCAGAAGTCCTTTTTCAGGAACCAAAGGGAGGTAAAAGGCTGTGGTTCCAGGTATTGCAAGGATTCTGTATAGAGACTTCTTTTTTTTTCTCTCTCTGGACATTTCTGGAGTTAGACCCTCCCCCTGTGGCAGAGGGGAAACCTCTGATGGTAGACCTTGTCCCAGCAGAGGAGTTCCGTAGAACTTTCTCCAAGAGGCCTTTTTGGCACTCCTGAATGGTTGCCCAACTGCTGTATGTTGGAGGCAATCAAGGGCACTTATCCCTGCACCCAGCCTGAACATCCATCACTGGAGATTTATGGGTGTGGAGGATTATAACCAGAGGCTACTCTATCCCTTTTCTTCACTCCTCTCCACATCAAAATAAACTTTCCAATGGTCCACCCTCTTAAAGAAAAGCAGCAGCTATAGAGATAAGAAAGCTGCTAGACAAGCGAGTTATCCAGGAGGTCTCGCTGGACCAACAATGATCCAGAACTTACTAAAGGTTCTTTTTGGTGCTGAAAAAGACCGGGGACTTTAGGTTAATTTTGGACCTCAGTCATCTCGGTCAGTATGTTAAACAAATGAAGTGTTCCATGGTCAGTACAGTTCATCCTCCCTCTTTTGAGGAAGAATGACTGGATGTGCTCATTAGACCTTCAAGATGTGTACTACCACATTTTGATGGACAGATGATCCAGAATGTTTCTCCACTTCCATCTAGGAGACTGTCACTTTCACTTCAGTGCTCTGCCCTTGGTCTTACCACAACCCCTTGGGTGTTCAGCAAGTTTATGGCAGTGATCACAGCTCACCTCAGACTGCAAAGGTTCTGGGAGTTCCCTTTCCTGTACAACTGGCTCATTTATTTTCCCATCAGGTCTCTTCTTGTTCAGGCCAGGGACTATGTGCTTCATCTTTGCTCCCAGTTGGGTATCACAGTAAATCTGAACTAGTCTCATTTTCTTCCAGAACAGACATTGGAATTCATAGGTGTCCATCTAGATACCACAACTTGTATAGCAAGACTGCTAGGGAACAAGTTGTCCACCCTGAAAAATCAGGCACTATAGGTTCTATCCTGTCAGATGCCACCAGCCAGATGGATTCTGCAGCTACAAGGATTGATGGTGGCCTCTATCACCTTTATTTCTCAAGTGTTACATAAGAGTTTTATAATACACGTGCAGTACAATGGTCCAATAGATACCAACCCAAGAGTTTCCGGATTTGTTTGACAAAAATTTGCAGGATGCATACAAAGTGGTGGATTCAGTCTCCTAAGCATACAAAGTGGTGGATTCAGTCTCCTAAGGTATCGCAAGGCTGTCCATTTGTATTTCCCCCACCCAAGGCCACTGTGAGTGTGGACAGTTCCCGATTAGGGTGGGGGACAGCAGTGGTTCCATTTCATACCGTCAAAAGCTCATAACATCAAATTTCAAAACAGTGAGACCATATGATCGAAAATTCAAAACATCTAAAACGCATAACATCGAATCTCACAACATCAAAAACTATAAAGCAAATATAAACAACATCCCACATACTTTTTACTGCATTTATCCAGGGGGGCAAGCCCCCCTGCATCGCCCAAGTGCTCTGCCCCCCCCACCCCCTGTAAATTAAACATACCAACTCCGAGATTGCACTACAGTGGTAAAAAGTTAATTTCCTAACCCCATTGTATCGTGATCAGCATAAAGAATGTATACATCATGTCTAAATCACTATCTGTATGGCCTAAACACATGTACAGAGTGGCATAATAAACACTATGTACAGATTAACAGAATAAACTATAACATTTACATGTTTGATGATACACTACTCAATTTTTGATGTTGTGAGATTCGATGTTATGAGTTTTAGATGTTTTGAATTTTTGATCATATGGTCTCGCTGTTTTGAAATTTGATATGAGCTCTCGATGTTATGAAGTGAAACCACAGCAGTACATGAGCAAGATGGTCCAAGACACATGATCCTCTTCTGAGGCCAGTCTTCAGATCAATATTCTAGAGATGAGAACAATCCTCCTAGTGTTGGTGGCTTTCCAGGAAGTCCTACCTCTAGGGGTGATTTCTTTTCAGATGAACAACATGTTAGTCTGGTACATCAACAAACAAGGGGGGACACTTTCCTACCTCTTATGTTGAAAAGCAATGAGAGTGTGGCATTATATATCTTCCAGTCACTTTCTGAGAGTAATGTACAAACCAGGGAAATCCAACGTTCTTTTGAGCAGATCAAGCAGGTCAATCCTTCTACATCACAAGTGATCCCTTAGTCGGATGGTGTCAGAGCAGATCTTCCATCAGTGGAGCTGACCATGCTGTGATCTCTTTGCCTGTCCCCTCAGCAGCAAGTGCAACAAGGTTTTTGCCCTGATCCTACCAGAGGAGGAGTCACTGAGAGATGGTCTTTTGCAAATTTGGCCCCCAATCTTCTTTATGCCTTTACCTCTACTCCTCTGATCCCAAAATTTCTGCAGAAAACATTGGAGAGGAAGATCACAGTCATCCCCAGTGCCCCTTTCCAGCCTCTACTGGTGTGGTTTCCCTTTCTCTGGCCTCATTTGGTACACCCTCCCTGAGTGTTGGATACAAATCCAGACCTTCTGTCTCACCTGCTCAGAATGCGTCACCTGGACATTCAGGCCCTCAAGTTAACTGCTTGGTTTCTCCACTTCCTGCAATGGTTAATCAGACTAGGCTTTCTTCCCCTGTAGTCCATATTCTTTGTCTCCGTGGCTATTTACCAGAAAAACTTACAAGATTCAGTGGAAGAGATTTTCTATTTTGGTCTCCCAGAGGAATCTGGACGCCTTTTCAGCCCCTCTCTCAGCTGTCTTAGACTTCCTAGCATGTATGTTGCATAATTAAGATCCAGTTATTGGCTATCTCATATTTTCATGTTGGAGAAAATCATTCACCCTAAGCTTCTTTTAGATTATCCAAATCTTTCCTGAGGGGTGTCCTCCTTCTTAAAATTCCCATTTGGATCCTACTCCTCCTTGGGATATGACTATCTTGTTCCAAGCCTTAACCAGCCACACTTTGAACCAGCTTCCAAGGTGAACATCAAATTCTTAACTTGGAAAACACTTGCTGGTGGCAGTAACTTCAGCTCTGAGAGTTTTGGAGCTGCAGGCCTTGTCCTGCAAGCCTTCTTATATATTTTCTGCAGGTATATGGTATCCTTGCAAACTAGTTAATCTTTTATCCCTAAGATAGCTACTGAGACCTGTCTGAACCAATGCATCAACCTGCTGGTTTTCTTTTCAAAATTTTCCAGTAAAGGAGAATATATGCTTCACTTGTTGGATGTGCATCGTCAACTCCATGTCTACCTCCATTGTACCAAAACCTTCAGAAAGACAGATCAGCTATTTGTCTTTCCTAAAGCTAAGATGGGGGAAGGAGTTTCAAAACTGCCTTTAGCTAGATAGGTATCTGACTGCATCTTTCATTTTTATAAAGAAAAAGACCTTACATTGCCTTGACAAGTCAAAGCTCATTTAACTAGATTTGTTTCAACTTCCTCATCCTTCTTATCTAGGACTTCCATGAGACCACCTCAAGTTCTAAGTAGCTGGGGATGCTGTCTCATCTACTTACTATAATGATAGATCTGTGCTGTCTACTTCCATGCTTCCTCAATTTCCTGCCCTCCATCCATTTTATGGAAGATATTTTCTTTGGCTTCTGGTAGGATACTGTGATATGTTCCCTGAGCATTGTGCTATACTGTTTTAGCTCCAGAGCAGAATCCTTTTTCTACAGTTCCCTTGTGTTTTCAGGGTTTTTCATATCTGTCAATATGTTGCTTCCTCTGTCTAGGGGTTGCAGGTGAACTCGATCTGAGGTAATGTTCAGGATAGGAGGGATTATAGGTGAGGAGAGTAGCCTGAGTTGTGGATCCTAAAGTCTAGAGTGGCCAATGTCTGATCCAAGTTTGGCTCTGAAGACCCCATCCATCGAGGAAGTATGGAAGCAAACAATGCAGATGAATCATTATGGTAAGTACATAACTTTTATTTTCTTCACTCCTTAATTATCAGGGCTTCCAGACAAAAGTTCAAAAATCCCCTTTGCCTTTGTCACACTGTATTGTGCTTTTAGACGGCCTTCTTCTGTCCAAAGGCATTCCCAACACAGGAACTGAAGGAGGGGAATTTGTATTTGGAAACTTTCCTTTTCTAGTCTTCTCCAATCAGTCTGAGACGTCAGACAAAGACTATCTCAAGGTTCTTGGGTTTATAGATTCAGTAATTCCCAAGATTCCTCTTGCCATGTTAGACATGAGAAAAACGTCAATGGTTTAAAAAAAATGTGAACCCAACTTTCTCATCCTCTAGGATTTTCCAATTTCAGTTTTGGGCTTTATCACAAAAGAACTGCATTGGTGGAGGCAATAAGATGCCTCGGGTTTTACTTGGGGAGCAGCTTGTATTGGGGTAAAGATATGAGGCCTATGGGATAGTTCAGACAGACCAAAGTACATAAATGTCAAAGAGATGTTAGCTGTGATCCATGATCTAATCTTGTGTCTTTTTCATTCATTCCTCAGCATAATGGTTTTGGATCTGACCTTGAATCTGATTTTGGGCACTTCCTTAACTTTGGATGTGTAGTCCAAGCTCCTTCCCTTACCCATAATCCTTTCTCATGGCCCAATTACCACAGATCTTGTTTGCTGCTTCCAGCTAACAGAAGTGTTTTTTTTTTTTTTTTTTTGGCTCAAGCATTTTTGGAGATGAGTCATTTTTTGCTCTTAAGTTTATCCTCCTTTGTCAAGGTCTTTTCATCTCTCTATCTTTCCTCCTGCCTCCTTTATAGTTTAAAAAAGATAGAAAAATAAAAAGTTTTTAGATATATTGTTGGTGGTGGTTTCTCTTCAAGGCCTAGTACCCTTCTCTCCCTTTTCTTCCTATGCACTTTAGAGTAATCTTGGTACCATTGCTGGTATTTTCTTTCCCAAGTCTTTAAGAATTTCTTGGTACCATTGTTAGTATTTTGCCTGTTCTGTTCTACAGCATCTTTGTATATTGCATTTCTTTCAAGGTTGTTTCAGTCATCCTTGCAGAATGTCAGACAGGGCTATGGATTTTAAAAACGGTTCATTATGTGGGCACATAATACCAAACTTGAATGCCCACTCTGAAAATGTCTGCTGTCTTGGGGCCGCTCTTCTTGAGGTTGAGTGTGAGATTTGTTCCAGCGTCAACACCAGAACCTTGGTTGAAAACAGGAATAATCTAATTCTCAGGAGATTACCGCTTTCTTCTTGATCCTAAGTATCTGGAGCTTCCCCCTGCAGTACTAAGCCAGTGGAAAAATCTGAAGGGAAGAAGGTTATGATAACCAAAGATCTGATGTTGTCATTTTCATTTGTTTCTCAACCAATGGGTTGGGATCCAACCCTCTGATCCAACTTGGCCACTTTCTAAAGATTCGAAGATCCAAATCTTGAGCTCCTCCCTCACCATAATGCCCCTCAGATCTCATTTGCCGCTTTTCAAGATGGTCAGGATTGCGACTTCTCAAGCTCCATTGGGGTTGAGTGATTATATTCTTAAATCGGATTTTTTTCTCCCTTTTTACACTACATATGCCCTTATCTGTATTTTTAATAACTGTTTGGTAATTCATTTCTGAACTCTCAAATCTTTCTTTCTCCCATATACTTCAGGTATATTTTTTAATTACCATTGTTGGTAGTTTTTCTTTATTTTCTTTCCTTAACTATAAAAAAGACTCTTTGATTTGTACTTTAACTTTGTTCTGGTATGACTGAAAGACCAATTGGATTCAAAAAATGCACTAAGATCCCTAATTCTGATGCCCATGGGGAGTGCGTTTATTATTTAGGCCGAGCTCATGTGGAATCCTCGTGCAGTTTGTGCAGCCTTCAATCAAGGGCTATTAGCAATCAGAGGAATAAACTTATTTTTTTAAAAGGTCTCCTCCCTACTTCAGCTTCCTCCACAGGTACTTTTTTCAGGGGTTCAAACATCCACTAAAAAATCTAAGGAACACAGGTAGCACCACAGGTGCTCTCCTGCCTGGACTCCTCCACAGACTTTGTCTTCAGAACCTCCCAAAAAGGTTCCAAAACTGTCAGATCTAAAGGCTTCTGATCTGAAACAGTCTACTTCTACATCATCTAGGATCTGTGTTTCCAGGTTCTCTGGAACTGGTGTCCTCAATTTTAAGGTCACCATTCTACAGAAATTTCCCAGAAAGTCCACTAGGCTACCCTCCACATTATCTTCCATTAGGGCCTTGCAAAGTCTGTCTGAAGTGGAGGTGGATGAGATGATGAGGAAATTCCTCATAACACAGATCCAGATGGGGGGGTTTGCTAGCTCCATCCCTCACCAGATCTGTGAACCACCAACCTGCTTTTCTTCCCATTGTTGCTCCTTTTTGGATCCAACCACCCATTTTGGAGTCCACGGATCCTAATACCCGGGGAGTTAACACATTGGATCCAACAGTTCTTCCTTCAACTCTGCCTACCTCTCTGACCCCTTCAGCTCCAAAGCTGTTGGAGCACAGCAGTTCTCAAAGCCGATGTGTTGGCGTTGGGTCCGAGGGGTTGACTTTGATTCCAACGTTTTTGAAGCTGTTGCTTCCCCTTGGAGCCTTGGTGCATGATAGGTCAGCACAGACTCCCCCTTTGGAGCAAGGGATTGGTGAAACTCAGGGGTTGTTTGCACTGAGAGTTTTGGCTCCGGAGGGATTGTCCTTGGTCATTCTGGGTCCCTCTGTCTTCAAGGTGGTGGACAGGGTATTCTCCCAGCCAATAATAGTGTTGACTCTCCCATCCTCAGATCCATATGATGCTCCTTCTCTGGATCCTGTGTCTGAATCTTCACATCCTCCACCTTGGGGACAGACAGCCCAGAAGAGTTTCCAAACAGTTCCACCTATGGAGCTCCCATCTCTTCTGATATCTCCCCGGAGCATCCCACTGAGGAGGTTCCTCATATCTACTCATGTCAAACCCAGACATTCCAAAGGCATCAGGTTTCAGTCCCAAGGGACTTTCAGAACTAAGCAATGGGGTGCCTCCTCTTCCATATCTGGAAACACCAAGACCCCTCCCTATGGTAAGCAGTCTCAATGATTTTCCTCTAGAGTTACCAAGCACTTACCTTTTAGCCACCCCTTTGGGGGGAAAACTGTCTCTTCATGCAAAAAACTGGCAACTTATAGCCCAGGACAAATGGGTTGTAAATATAGTATCCCAGGGATACAGATTTCATTTCCACACGTTGCCAACTCCAAACGGATGGCCAGACCTGCCCCCAAATCAGTGGGCAGAGGCCCAGAAACAAGTACTTTCCCTCTTAAACATGGGGGCTATTCAATTAGTACCAGAAGAGGAAAAGGGACAAGGTTTCTATTAAAGACCTTTCCTGGTACCTAGAAAAGACAAATCATGGTGTCCAATTCTGGACCTGTCTACACTAAACACCTTTCTGGACATTCCAAAATTCAAGATACTGACTCTTCACCAGTTACTTCCTATGCTAGGCAAAGATGCCTGGTTGGCAACTCTAGATTAAAAAGAGGCTTTACCTGCATATCACAATCAGGGAATCTTGCATAAGATACCTCTGCTTCAAAGCAGTCTACTTGCATTATCAGTTCTCTGCACTGCCCCTTGGCTTATCTACTGTGCCCAGGGTCTTTACAAAGTGTCTGGCTCCAGTAATTGCATTTTGCAGGCAAAGAAATATTCAAATATATTCATGCCTGGACGATTGTCTAATTCAGGCAGAAAACAAGGCCATTCTTCTAAAACATCTGGCATTTGTAAAAAGGGTTCTAACTTGTCTAGAGTACACCATAATCAAAAAGAAATCACAGCTGGTACCCTCTCAAAAAATTACATTCCTGGGTGCAAGCTTGAATACAACTGCCCATATGGCTTTCCTTACGCCAGAAAAGCAACTTCATTTGGTGACTTACTCCAAACAGGTGGCCACAAAACCCCTATCTGCACGACAAATACTGCAAGCCCTGGGGTTCATGGCCTCCTGCATTCTTCTAATTCCATATGCAAGACTGCATATGAGGAAACTTCAATGGTACTTAAAAAGTTTATGGAGTCAACATTGTCACAGCCTGGAAACAATGATTCCCATCATTCCTTGCCTGCAACTAGAGTTCTTATGGTGGGCAGAGGCCTGCCACCAAAACAAGGGACTGCCATTTACACCATCCCCTGCCACCCAAACCCTAACTACAGACGCATCAGACTATGCATGGGGGGGGCTCATCTGGCAGGGAAGTGCATTCAGGGCAAATGGAGCCCAAATCAAATGCACCTTCATATCAATCAAAAAGAAATGCTAGCTGTACAGAATACACTGACAGCCTTCAAGGACTACCTTCATCCAGGACAACTAATGTTAATGACGGACAACACCACAGTTATGTGGTACATAAACAAGCAGGGGGGTAAACATTCCTACCCCCTCTGCAGACTAGCCATGGCATTGTGGAACATGGCCTTGAGCTATTAAGTACAACTACAAGCTCAATTCCTGCCAGGACAGCTGAATATTTTGGTAGACGAACTAAGCAGAAATCTCATGGACCCACACGAATGGAAACTGGAACCACAGATTTTCAACATGTTGATATGCAAATGGGGGAGCCCAGACATGGATCTTTTTGTCTCACCCCAGAACTACCAGTTGGACAAATTTTGCACAAGAACTCCTCACAAAAAAGCCTGGAAAGTGGATGCTCTGTCTTTCAGCTGGGAAAGCCTATCACTCTATGCCTTTCCCCCCTCTGCCTCTGCTCTCCAAAGTTCTGCTAAAAGTCAAACAGGGCAAACCAAGAATTATTTTGATTGCTCTAGACTGGCCTCGCCAACACTGGTACCCACCTATGCAGTCTGTCTCAAATCTCTCCATGGCACCTGCCTCAGACACCTTCCTTACTGTCTCAGCAGAACAACCAAATTTTGCACCCTCAGCTCCAAACTTTGAATCTTGCAGCTTGGCTAATCACTTAAATTCCCCCTTAGCATCCCTCAGCAAACCTGTGATGGAAGTCATTTTGGAGGTGAGAAGACTTGGTACTAGAAAATCTTATGCTGAAAAATGGAAAATATTTTATGCCTGGAGTCCATCTCAAGGGATAAGCACAGCAGTACCCAACTTACCTCAGATTTTGCAATACTTAACTGAGATGCTTCACAAGGGCCTGTCTTTTTCTTCCATAAAAATCCATGCCTCAGCCATTTTAGCTCATTATAACACAGAACCTCCCTTCTTCTCTCATCTTCTGCTAAAGCAGTATCTCAGAGGGGCCAGAAACTTGAGACCATCCAGGAGAGCTCCAACCCCTGCCTGGGACCTTAACTTTGTATTGGAGAAACTCACTCTCCCTACTTTCGAGCCAGCTGCTACTGCAGACTTAAAATTTCTCCCCTGGAAAACAGCCTTCCTTTTAGCAATCACTTCGACTAGAAGGATTTCTGAATTACAGGCCCTTATGGCAGTGGAGCCTTTCATCATTTTTGATGCTGACAGGGTGTCGCTCAGGACCAACCCATCCTTCATGCCCAAGGTGGCATCCAGTATGGCTCTTAATCAGACCATTCATTTGCCAACTTTCTTTCCCAATCCACAGAACAAGGGGGAGCAGATTTTGCATTCATTGGATGTACATAGACAACTTAGATTCTACTTGGACTGGACTAAATCTCAAAGAAAATCTGAACTACTGGTAGCATTTGCTGAGGGAGCAGAGGGAAAGGCTGTTTCAAAGCAAACCATTTCCAAATGGATAAGCAATTGTATTAATTTCTGCTATAAGCACCATGGAAAACCTATCCCCCAGGGGATCAGATCCTATTCCACCAGGGCTGCATCTACTTCTACAGCCTTTCTCAGAGGTGTTCCTACCAGGGATATTCTAGAAGCTGCTACATGGAGTTCAGTTCATACTTTAACCAAACATTATCATTTACCAAGTTTCTCTAAATCCAGAGCTGGCTTTGCCACTGCTGTTTTGCAGGGCCTTATAGCCAGTCCTAATGCTGTGTAAATCCAGCCTCCCAACCATAGCTTTGGGAATTTACCCAGATGTGATGACTGCAACAGTGAAACACGAAGAACATAGTACAGTTGTGTACACTTACCATAAATGTAGATGTTCGAGTGTATTCACTGTTGCAGTCCTGGTTACCCTCCCTCCAGCCCCTTTTTTTTTCTCTTGCTATGCCTCTACTTTCTTTTACTACACTTAAAAGCCTTTTTGGTGTATTTGCTTTTGTTTGGAGGTATATTTTTTGTTTTAAATTTTATATATATATATATATATATATATATATATATATATATATATATATATATATATAATTTTTTTTTTTTGCTCCCCATTTGGGGAGCACCTGACATCTGGGGCAAGAAAAACTGCACTATGTTCTGAGTCTGCTCATTCTGTCCCACCAGGGCAGCTGGTCCATTCTAGCCTTGGCACCGTCCTTTTACAGGACTCCCCACATACTTCTTGGTCCCCCTTGAATCATCCCCATGAGGAAGTTCCTTGGAAGTGGAAGTGCAAGTGGAGGCACATTGATTCCCCACAGGAGTCTTTAACAGAAACACTGACTTTGATGAAGGGGAGGGGTCTTCCCAGTCATTTCTTGAGGGTGTGTCATCAGGAGAAATTCTTGAACTTCTGAGACAGAAAGGTGGTTGGTCTTATAAAGCCCCTTCCCAGGAGGAGTTGGTGTTTCTTGAGGGTTTCGGTACTGGCATAGCTACATCCTGGGTTGTACCCACTGTGGATGAAATGGTGGACCTTCTTTCCCACTGAGCTTGGAAGGATCTGGATATGACCAAGCCCATTCCTAAGAAATCAGACAAATGCTTAGTTGCACCTGAGGACTGTGTCGATTGGAGCATGGGTCCTTTAGGTGATGCCATGGTGGTTGCTGTAACCAGCAAAATGGAACTTGCTGAGGAAAGTCCTTCTGTCCACCCCCCTAACAGAGAGTCTAGGGCACTGGACAGATTTGGGAAGTGAATTTTTGCTTCGGTGACCTTTGTTTTGTGGTCGCTGAATTACTTGGTACATTTCACAGGGTTTCAGAGAGATCTGATGAAAGAGCTTACCAAATCTCTCCCAGGGTCCATGTTGGCGGTGGATAAAAAGACAGTCTGTTCACAATTAGCCACCCATCAATCCCTCTCAAATGGCACTATGCATTTGACTTCACACAATACAGAAGGTGTTTCAAGAGGATGGGTTCAGGCATTACCACCAGAAGGTATGCCTGGATGCTCTTTTGTGCCTTTGCAGAGCCGTACAAGACACATCTTTCATCAATGCACCCTTTGATGGATCTACCTTATTTGGACTCAAGGTTAGAGACACTGTCCACAAATGATCAGGCTGGGAAAACCCCGTCTGCCATTGGGATGTGGTTTTCTACCCCTCACAGGAACTTCTCAAGATATCAGAAAGGGGGTAGACAGATGTGGTTCCAGAAATTGCAAGGGTTCTCACAGGACTCCTATGGAGATGGATTCCCACGTGGCAGAAGGGGAACTCTAATGGTAGACATCACTCATGTGGCAGGGGAGGTCTGCCAAACCAAGGCTTCAGAGACCCCTTTACTGAGAAGCCTTTTCAGCTTCCCTAAACAATTGCCCAACTGCTGCACCCTGGAGGCAGTCTGCGGCACTTATCTGTTCACCCAGAAGCCTAGATGTCCATCAACAAAAATATCTGGGTGTGAGAATAATTACCAGATGCTGTAACATTCCCCTACCCGTTCACCTACAAAAAAATTCCCGATGTACCACCGCATCAGAGGAAGGAAGCAGCCTCAGATATCGAAAAGCTGCTAGGAAAAAGAGTAATCCAGGAGATCCCACCAGACCAATGAGTATTCAGAACTTATTCAAGATTCTTTTTAGTGCCAAAGAAGACAGGGGATCCTCGGTCCATATTGGACCTAAGCCACTTAAACCAATTTGTCAAACACTCCAAGTTCCAAATGGTCATTGTTTAATCCATTCTCCCTCTTTTGAGGAAGGATGATTGGAAGTGCTCAGTAGTATGCGTCATAGAGACCTATCACATAAAAAAAGACAAACAATCCAGGCAATTCCTTTACTTTCAGCTGGTAGCCAGTCACTTTCAATTCAGAGCCCTGCCCTTTAATATCACAACAGCCCCCCAGGTGTTCACAAGATGTATAGCAGTGGTTGCAGCTCAACTGAGATTACTGGGATTCTGGTTGATGTCCTTCAAGGATGCATCTGCAGTCCTTACGTATGGGTTGTCCTGCCTCAGGCAGCCCTTCGGTCGGCCGGAATCCAAAGTCTGGGTCTGGCGTCGGCTGATGTCGCCCCTTCCCCGACGTCAGAGCGCCTGGGGTATAAAAGTGTCAGCCGACGCCATCTTCCCCAGTCTTTCTTGCCACGTGGTGCCCGAAGCAGAAGCAGTTCACAAGTGCCGGTCGGCCAGCTCCTGTATCTTCAGCTACCGAAGACTTCAAAAAGCTAAGTACCCCGTTGGGGACTCTTTCTTGCCTCAGCCGATGTCAGATCAAACGCTTAAAGTTAATAATTGCTTGATTTGTGGGAAACAAATACCTCATAAGGATTTCCATTCCTATTGCCTCCCCTGCCTAGGCCCAGACAACGATGTCTCGGCCTGTACTGCCTGTGCCTCCTTTAATCGACGCACTCGTAGGCGTCGGTCGGAGTTTGCAGAGGAATTTTTTGGGGCTAGTTTCTCTTATAAAATGCCGTCTGAGACTCCGACTTCTCATTTAACCAAAAAACGGAAGGACAAGGACCGACACACGCGGACCGTGGTTTCGGCTGAAACCGCTCCTAGGCCTGCCGCGAGTGTCTCTGTCTCGGCTGAAACTGAGTCCTTGGTACTTCCATCCGTAGAAACCGCTCAACCGTCAGCCTCGGTCCCGGAGACCTTTTCTGAGTCTGTTATAGAATTACCCTCGGAAACCGGTGTTCAGGAACCTACCGACACCATTCCCCTAGACAAAACTACTCCAGCAAGTGGGGCAGCCAGGCCCCCTGCATCCATGTCCATAAAAGCTTTCACTAGGGCTAAAGCTGCTAAGCAACAAAAAACTCTGCCTCCCAAGTCTATTTCTCAGGGATCCACTACAGGTTCTCAGATACTAAGTTTGGCTGAGGACCTTATTTCCTTAATTAGGGGCGCTCAGCCTCATCCGGACAGGGGCTCTCAACCCCCACTAGACAAAAGGCCCAAGGTTGAGTCTGCTGAACCTCAGTCCTCTGATGAGGCCTCTGATGGCTCTGCTCTATCAGACTACCAGGAGGAGGCCTTCACGGCCTACGAAGATTCTGATGCAGAGGAATCTATTCCCTCTGCCTCCCCTCCTGAAGAGCTGTCGTTTGGGGAGACCCTTCACTCCATGAGAGAGCATTTCCAATGGCAGGGCCAGGAATTCTCCGATTCCAGGAATAGATTAAGGACTTTTCTTCATTTACCTCAGCATAGACCTTTGGCTATCCCTCCTGTTTTAAGTGTCATTGATGATGTGTATTCTGAGTCTAGCACTACCCCTGACACTCTTCCTCCAGCTCCTGTTAAACCCGATAGGTGCTACAGGGTCCCGGACTCGCATAATTTCCTTTACAAGGGGTTGCAGTTGCCACTACTAAAAATCCACTCCCCTCTGAAAGGGAGTCCAGGGCTTTAGAGAGATGGGGTAAAAAAGTGTACACTTCTTCCACTCTGTCTACGAGGCCTTTAAATTGTCAATTTCATATGATACAGTACCAAGAGTATTTGTTAGATGAATTGCAGAAAAAACTGTCTTCGCCTGAACCCCTAGATCGTAAGTCACTTCAGGATCTGGTACATAATTCACAACAGGTTAGCAACCATTTCTTGCAGTGTGGTTATGATGCATTGGAAGCTTCATGTAGGTCAGCAATGACAGGTGCAGTCATACGTAGACATGCGTGGCTGAAGGAACAATCTCTGCCAGATCATGTTAAGGCTAAGCTTCTGGATGCACCACTGGAAAAGCAAAAGTTATTTGTCTCCACTGCTCAAGAGGTCTTAAAGAAATTTGAGGAAAAGGCAAAATCTGTACAAACAGTCAAAGATTTCCTCCAGGTACAACCACCAAGATTCAGCAATAATTGGCCTTCTAAGAATTGGTCCTTTCCAGAAGAGAGATTTCAAAGAGGCAAGAACAGGCGTGCCAGAGGTAGAGGGCAAGCTAGAGGCTCCTACAGAGGACGTCAATGGCAGCCTCCTAACCAGAGAGGTAGTGCAGGTCCAACAACTGCTGCACAAGGACAGACTCAATGACTTCACCTTGACCCCGCCAACCAGGGCTCAATTAGAAGCACCTTTGGGCGGAAAGTTGTCTTTATTCTCAAGAAATTGGCACAGTATTACAAGGGACAAATGGACACTGCAAATAATAGACAAAGGATACAGGTTCCATTTCCATACATTACCAGAAAGAAAGGGAATGCCAAACCTGCCACCAAATCAGAGGGCAGAGGCTTTGAAACAAATTGCCAACCTATTGCAAATGAAAGCTATAGAAAAGGTTCCTCTCGCAGAACAAGGACAAGGATTTTATTCCAGACTATTCCTTGTCCCAAGAAAAGAAAAACAATGGAGGCCTATTCTCGATTTGTCCGCACTGAATACTTATCTCATTGTGCCAAAATTCAAAATATTCAAAATACAGCAACTCCTTCCCATGCTGGGCAAGGGGTCTTGGCTGGTAACTCTAGACCTCAAGGAGGCATACCTGCATCTCCCTATCAGACAAAGTTGCAGAAGACACCTCAGATTTCTTGCAGGTTCAGAGCATTATCAATTCTCAGCATTGCCCTTTAGCTTATCTACTGCGCCCAGAGTATTCACGAAATGTCTGGCATCAGTAATTGCACACTGCAGACTTCAGGGGATTCAAATATACCCGTATCTGGATGACTGCCTTATACAAGCAGACAGCCAACAAACCTTGGAAAAACATTTGAATTATGCCATCCGCCTACTACAGGCCTTGGGATACACAGTCAACATTCACAAGTCAAGACTTGTGCCATCCCAAAGAATAACTTTTCTGGGTGCGGAACTAGATACAGCCACCCAAATGGCTTTTCTCACAGAAGAAAAACAAAGACAGCTACCGGATTACTTCAAAAATCTAACAAAACAAACTCAGATGACTGCAAGGAAAATCCTGCAGGCCCTGGGTTACATGGCATCGTGCATTCTTCTGATTCCACAAGCAAGGCTGCATATGAAAACTACAATGGTACCTAAGGAGTTTATGGTCTCAGCACAATCACAGCCTAGAAGCTTTGATACCACTCATTCCATGCCTTCAAAAGGAATTCCTGTGGTGGGCCCAAGCAAGCCAGTCAAACAGGGGCCTGCCTTTCAGCAAACCAGTAACCAGCCAAACCATTACCTCGGACGCTTCAGACCATGGATGGGGAGCACATATGGAGGACAGATGCATCCAAGGTCTATGGTCTCAAAGAATTGCACATGCACATAAACCAAAAGGAAATGCTGGCAGTGATTCATGCAATCGAGGCCTTCAAGCTCTTTCTACATCAAGGCCACCTGCTAATAAGGACAGACAATACCACAGTTATGTGGTACATAAACAAGCAAGGAGGTACCCATTCCTACCCTCTTTGCAGACTAGCAATGAATCTTTGGGAACTTTCCCTAAAACTCAATATAGAGCTGCAATCCCAGTTTGTGCCAGGAAGACAATATACTGGCGGACCACCTAAGCAGAAATACCATGGACCCACACGAATGGATGCTGCACCCAGACATCTTCCTTCAGATAACACAATCATGGGGGAGGCCGGACATAGATCTTTTTGCCTCTCACCACAATCATCAGCTGAAGAAATTCTGCACAAGGACATACCACCCACAAGCATGGAAAGTGGACGCCCTCTCTTTCAGTTGGAATACTCTAACAGTGTATGCATTTCCACCACTCCCACTAATGACCAAGGTCTTACTGAAAATCAAGACAGAGCAGCCAAAAGTGATTCTAATAGCCCCGGACTGGCCAAGGCAGCACTGGTACCCTCTGTTACGGAGCCTGTCACACACGAAACCGTGGCCTCTACCACTATGGACACTCCTTCTGACACAACACAATTACAAAACTCTGCACTCCAGCCTGAAAACCCTGCAGCTGACAGCCTGGAGAATACCTTGACTCCTCACCAGGAAAAGCTATCCAAGAGAGTGAAGGATATCATCATGGAAGCTCGCAGACCTTCCACGAGAGACATATTCAACAAAATGGAAAAGATTCCACACTTGGAGCACCGCAAAGGGCCTAGATGCCACAGTGATGAGCATGGCACATATCCTGGAATACTTGGCAGACATGCTCCATAATGGCCTTTCTTACTCTTCCATAAAAATTCATGCTTCAGCAATTTCAGCAGAATACAATACTGATCCACCTGTCTTCTCTCATCCTCTCCTAAGGCAGTTTCTAAGAGGAATTAAAAACATCAATCCTCCAAGAAAACCACCAGTGCCTACATGGGACCTTAACTTCATGTTGGAAAAGTTGACTTTACCTCCCTTTGAACCAGCAGCATCTTCAGAGTTACAGTTCCTGTCTTGGAAGACTGCCTTCCTTCTGGCCATAACCTCAGCAAGAAGAGTATCTGAATTGCAGGCACTCATGGCAGTACAACCATTTCTTATTTTTCATCAGGACAGTCTCCTTGAGAACCAATCCTTCATTCATGCCAAAGGTGGTATCCAGGGTCTCATTGAACCAAGCTATTCACCTGCCTACCTTCTTTCCAAACCCACAAAACAAGGGAGAGAAACTTCTGCATACCCTGGACATTCACAGACAGTTACGCTACTTTTTGGACAGAACTAAGACTTTCAGAAAAACTGACCAGCTGTTGGTAGCATATGCTGCAGGAATTCAAGGAAAAGCAATTTCCAAACAGACAATTTCAAAATGGATAGGAAATTGCATTCGATTCTGCTATTCTTATCATGGAAAAGCTGTGCCAGCTAG
This sequence comes from Protopterus annectens, assembly GCF_019279795.1. Classification (NCBI taxonomy): domain Eukaryota; kingdom Metazoa; phylum Chordata; order Ceratodontiformes; family Protopteridae; genus Protopterus; species Protopterus annectens. The sequence goes on from NC_056744.1 coordinate 861,218,824, forward strand.
CATCAGACCTCATTCCACCAGAGCTACAGCCACCTCTACAGCCTTCTTAAGAGGGGTGGCTACCAAGGACATTTTAGAAGCTGCTACATGGAGCTCCGTGCATACATTTTCCAAGCATTACAATTTACCCTTATATTCCAGATCCAAAGCAGGCTTTGCTACGGCAGTCCTGCAGGGCATTCTAGCTACACCATCATTTACTTAGAGCCTACCACCCCCAGCTTGGCTGTGGTATTCTACCCATATGTAAGGACTGCAGATGCATCCTTGAAGGACATAGTACAGTTTTGTACCTACCATAAATGTAGATGTCCGATAGGTATGCATCTGCAGTCAGGTTTACCCTCCCTCCTTCCCCTCTGTGGTACTTCTTGGGTACTTATCCCTCTTATAGCTAGCTGGGGTTATCTATTATGGTGTATTTGTTTTATATTACTGTGCATGTTTGCAATATTTTGTATTTCTACCAAATTTAGCCTTCCTTAGAGGGCACCTGGCATCTGGGGCAAGAAAAACTGAGGAAGATGGCGTCGGCTGACACTTTTATACCCCAGGCGCTCTGACATCGGGGAAGGGGCGACATCAGCCGACGCCGGACCCAGACTTTGGAATCCGGCCGACCGAAGGGCTGCCTGAGGCAGGACAACCCATATGTAAGGACTGCAGATGCATACCTGTCGGACCATCTATATTTATGGTAGGTACAAAACTGTACTTTTCCATATCTGCACAACTGGCTCCTCATGGCTGCCACCAGGCATCTACTAACATGCGCCAGGGACTAATTGCTCCATTTATTTCTACATCTGGACATCACAGCCAACTATAACAAGTCTCACCTCCTTCCCACTCAAACCCTGGTGCTTATATGGTCTCATCTGGACACAGCTTCTCAAGAAGCTCTGCTTACTCAGTCCAGGTTGTCCAAATCACAGCGTCAAGCAAAAAGACTGCTACCTCTTCAGTCACCTCCAGGCAGGCTGGTCCTTCAGCTTGTGGGGTCAATGGCAGCCTCCATAACTCTTCTACCTTTAGCAAGATTCTACATGAGCGTACTACAATGGATTCTAGCAGTCCAATTTTCTATCACTCAACTCACATGACATCCTCCATTTGAGTCACAAAGCTCTGCCAATAGCGTGTGTCCTGATGGATCCATGCACCAGATGTTTCACAGGGCCGCTTCTTTTTTTCCCATTGCCCAAGTCTACAGTGACCATGGACTCTTCCCAGTGTGTGGGGGGGCATTATCTAGAGCAGACAGTTCAAAGTATGTGGCCGCTCTTATAGGCCAACCTTCAAGTCAGTGTCCTAGAGATGCGGACAGTCCTTCTATTGTTGCTAGCATTTCAACACATCCTACCTCAAAGGACAATTGCTGTGCAGATGGACTACATGTCAGTTGTCTCGTACATCAACAGACAGGAAGGAACCCACTGTTAACCCTTGTGTTGGGAGGGAGTGAGAATGTGGCAGTGAGCTTTCTGTTCCAACCACTTTCTTTTAGCAATGCACATGCTGGGGAAATCCAACATTTTAGCAGAGAGACTGAGCAAGATCTATTGTTATACCTCACGAGTGGTGTCTCATTCCTTCAGTGGTGGAACAGACTTTTTGCCAATGGAGCCAGCCATATGGTGACTTGTTTTGCCTCTTTCCACAATTCCAAATGCAGCAGTTTTTTTTTGTCCTAATTCCCCACAGAGGTTGAGTTACTGAGGGACACTGATCCACAATTGGCCCTCTGGACTTCTTTATGCCTACCCTCCCACACCTCTCTTATTGATGTTTTTACAAAAAGTTCATCAGTGGAAGAGCATGGTAATCCTCATTCTGACCTCGGTATACCCTCCTAGGGTTCTGGATCCCCTTTTAGATCCTGGACATATAAACCTTCAGGTTGAATGCATGTTTTCTCCACTTCCAATCATGGCTAGACAGTCCAGGCTTTCTTCCCAGGTTTTACACATCCTTACTACTCCTCAAAAAGTCTCCACTAGGAAGATATTCAAGAGCAACTTGAGACAGGTATCTTTCTGGGTTAATGAGAGAAACCTAGAACCCTTTTCAGTGCCTGTTCCAGCAGTTTTAAAATTTTTGGCTTCCATTTTTTTATAAGGAGTAAGTTACTCTACTCTACAAAGTACAGCTTGCTGTGATCTCCAGTTTCCATGTAGGCAAAGATCATTTGCCATTGGCCTCGCTTAGGTATGCAAAGCCTTCTTTAAAGCTGCGTTTTCGCTCAGGCCATTTATCAAGGACCCTGGCCCTCCTTCTGACTTGACAATTCTTCTCTCCAGGACTTAACTCAGTTTCCCTTTGAACCTGCAGTAAAGACTGATCCAAATCTTTGTTCATGGAAAACCATTTTTCTAGTTGCCATTACATCTGCTAGAAGAGTTTTAGAGCTGTAAGCTTTATCTTGCCAGCCACCTTATATAATTTTTCAAAATGACAGGGTTTCTCTTTGCAACAATCTGTCCTTTCTTCCTAAAGTAGTTTCAGAATTCTCTCTTAACCAGTTCATTAATTTACCAGTGTTCTTCCCAAAATTCCCCAGTAAAGGGGAAGTTACATTAGCATGATGGCTTACCGAATGTATTATTTGTATTTACAAACAGAAGGGTTTGTGTAGACCACCAGAAGCTTATTCCAAGAGGTCAGGCTCCACGTCTTCTGCCTTTTTATCCAGAGCTTCTATAGATGACATTTGTGCTGCTGCTACTTGGTCCAGTGCTCATACCTTCATAGCTCATTATGGGTTGGATGTATTTTTTAGGAACCGGGCACCATTTTGGTTCTGCTGTACTGTGGATTCTTCTTCCATGAGACCACCCTGAGTTGATACTAGCTGTGGACACTGTCCCAAAGGTTGAAGAATGCATGAGAAAGACAACATCAGATACCCATAGCAATTTTATCACCAATTGCTAAGGTCCTTGAAAAATATGTACACATGCAACTTTTGCATTTCCTCCTTAAGAACTACATCCTGCGTCAACTGAACATGGTTTCAGACCAGGTCATAGCACTACAACTGCCTTGATATCCTTCATGGACACGGTCAATAAGGATAGAGACTCAGGAAAAATTGTATCCACCCTATTTCTTGATTTATCAAAAGCCGTTGATACAGTATCTCACTCTCTTCTTCTAACTCCGCTCTCAAACATTGGTCTAGCTTATCCCTCTCTTCACTGGTTTTCCAGCTATTTAGCTGATGGACAGCAGACAGTTAAATGGCACAATTCTCAATCACCATATCTTCCTACCTCTACTGGTGTACCCCAAGGTTCTGTTTTAGGACCATTCCTGTTCAACATCTTTATCAGTCATCTTCAACCTTTATTTAGTCAGGGGTCTCTCATACAATATGCTGATGATTCTACTATTATATGCTTGGCAGACACCACACCAGATTTACAACTAATCACTCAATCAGCATTTACTCCTATAGAAACTTGGTTATACAATAACCATTTGTCTCTTAATCCCAACAAAACCAAATGTATGTTATTCACCTCCATGAAAATTACTCCCATGAACAAGTCCCAGTTCACAGTACTAGCCAGAGTAAAGCAAAACTTGATATAGTTAATCACATTAAACTACTGGGAGTAATAACTGATGAAAACCTAAAATTCTACCTGTACATACAACATAACATCATCAAAACACATCGAAAACCTGGTATTCTGTACAGCCATAAACATTTCCTTTCTCTTTCCACTAAACGTACTTGCAACCACTTGTCTACTTCCCTCTCTCAGCTATAGTGCTCCCTTGTTTACAATCTGCTATCCTTCCTAAAAACTAAACTCAAAATTATGTTATAACAAGATTGTCAAGTTCGCTACAAATTCTAGATACTCCACCCATCACTGCACAGCCCTACACTCACTAAATTGGCTTGAACTCCAACACTAATCTCACCTATCTACAATTAACTACAGCTCACAAAATAATTCTCAACCCCTCAGATTGCGCTGTTGTAAGCTCTTTATTTGCTTACTGTCTTCCCAGTAGGCCCCTTAGATCTGAAAAACAGCACCTTTTGCAAGTCCACAAGCCCAGCCTACCTGTAGGCGAATTACTTTACTCGTGTTGTAGCCAGAGCCTGGAATACCCTTCCATTAGCAATTTGTACCATTCAGAGTCTTGCTTCTTTCAAAACCTTGCGTGAACACCTCTCTGCTAACTGGATTTGTACCTGTACTAAACCTCATCCCTTCATAACCTGACTGATATCTTCTTAATGAGTATACTCCTATCCCAAACCACTTTATCAGTTCCATCTCTTCAGATGACAACTACAACTACAATATATATTCTTTCATATTATATCTGATATTTTTTTAACTTTTCTAATCCTAAGAATGCATTTCTAATGTTTTCCTTTGCATTTATTTTTTCACGTAAAGCTTAATTTTGTCCTTGTGTTATATTTTTCTGTAATTCTTCACATTATAAGTACTGTTAAATGTTTTCTCCCCGGGCCTCCACCGAAAATGGGCTGTTTATGGCCTAGTGGACCATCCCAGTAAACAAATGCCGATAAATAAATGTACACACCATAATGATGCATCTGTGTTGTCTATTTTCGTCCTTCAACCTGCCCCTCTCCTTCTCCCTTTATTTGGAAGAAGATGTCCATATGGTCGTCTGGTATGGCCTGGAGGTATTTCCGCTTTGTTCTTTCCTTGTCTTAGCTCCAGATACCTATTCTTTCATGTTTCTAGACATTTCTAAAATTGTTTCCTTTCTATATGTTGAGATCAAAGGGACAAACTTAATATGAGGTAATCTGGGGCTTGACAGAGGACTATGGGTAAGAGGAAGAGCTTGAGCTATGGCTCCAAAGCTGAGAAATGGTCAAAATTGGATCCAAAACCCAAAGGTTGAAGAAGGATGAAAACAGGCCACGCAGATGCATCATTACAATGATTATATAACTTTTGTTTATAGACTCTCTTCATGACCTCTTGTTTCTGGAATCATTACCGATGATTACAGACAATACTACAGTGATGTGTCACATAAACAGTGGGGTACCAGGTCCTTTCCATGTGCAGTAACAAAACACAGAAACCTGATCTCTACCACGATGCAACCAGATAACAAGATGAAATGCAGTCAGTAATCCATAAAGTAAGCCAATAAACGTAGTAACTGTATAATAAAAAAGTTCTTTAATCCAAATAACAGTGGGTAAAGGTAAGCGCTTTCGCGTGGACACAACCACGCTTCCTCAGACAATGAATAGCCCCACAAGCAAAGTTTAAATAGTGTGATAATTAAGAACAAACCTAATTTAGTTAATTACAACAATTAGCAGTTAAAAAGAAATTGTCAAGCAACAATCAGAGTGTTCTTGTTCTAAGAAGTTTTTTGGCGGACATATGCAAGTTCAGCAGATACTTCATTACATAGTATCTAACTATAATGTACTTACAAAGCAAATCTAATCTAACATAGTTACACAATCAAAAGATGTACAAAAAGTACATTCACGCACAAATAGATGTAGAAATTCTGGCAGCAGAAAAATCTCCGACTGCAAATCTACAGAATGTAGATATTTAGGTAAAAGCACTAAACACTATGCAGCTGATTCTAAAGCATAAGGTGTCATAAATTCAGACTATTTAATTATATAACTATAAAAGTAATAGTGTTACAATAAAGAATGGTACATATTTTTTTCACAAACTAAGAGTATTTAAAAAAGCCGATCGCTTCAGTTTCAGTTGCGGTAAGCAACATATCTAAAAGACAGCAACATTCTTTACTCATTACAGATCTAGCAGTAATGCTATTTGATGTTTATATTGGTTGCTATTAGTTACTATATACTCTTTAGAACATTAGAATGCAAGTAGCTTCAGTTACAGTTGGTATCATTGCGGAACAGAAGTTACGTTTTATGTAACTTTAATTCAGACAACAAAGTTAACTAACTAACCGCTGCAATAATTGCTGAAATCTTGTGGGATGTATACACATATACAAGAGATTTTTTGTGAAACGCTAATATCTGTACTTAAAGTACCAATAGCTTCAGTTGCAATGAGTATCATATCTAGAAAACGGCAACATTGTTTAATAAACACAGATCTAGCAATAACGCTATCTGATGATTATAGAAAGGTACTCTTCGCTACTATATATTCTATAGAATATTTAAAATATATTTAAAATATAACTAGCTTCAGTTGCAGTTAACATCATTACAAAACCAAAGCAAGATTTTATACTAGCTTTAATTCATACAACAAAGCTATCTAGCTGCTATAATAATTAGCTTTCATAAAAATTACTGAAGACTTGTGAGATATATACACAAATGTGAAAGGTTATCTGTATAAAATGCTAATATCTATAAATAACAACAAATATTATAAAATTATGTGTAGAATTACTAAATCAGTTAATACAAAATACGTAGAATATATAAGTAAAGCAGGTAAACAAATACATTGACTAATTAACTTGACTCAATACATTCTTCCTATTAGGACTAACAAAATTTATAAAGTAATATCCAATACGGGAATAATAGAAAGTTAATTATTAGGCTTAAGTATAACTTGACCTGAAACAAAACATAACTTTAACATTTAAGAGAAAAATTATATTAATCACTATATTTAATTTCATAATTACATAGCTATTATTATATATAAAAGTTTAGGTGAAGTTAGGTAAGATATATTGTCAATTAAAGCCTGGATAGTAATTATTCCATAAGAATACCTGTATAAAAATTAGTTTAGAAAATCATAAAAACTTGGGTCCGGTTAAAATGATTATGTAGAAATTTATTTAATGATATCTTTAAAAATCATTTTTACTTGAAAAGAGTTTTTAAAATAATCTATATAAAAAATGTATATAATGTATGGAATAATATATATATAAAAAATGTATATGTAGAGTATTTGTATACTATTCACCATATATATTAACTATGCTTACCTAATTAATTTAAAACCTAAAAATGCTGCTATGATAACAAGACTGAAAAAATAAGTTTAAATGGTTAATTATGAATACTGGCAACATACTAGTTGAACATATATTGTTTTAGTAATTAGAGAATGTACGCTGCAATTCATGAACAAAAGCCCATAATACATAATTAATCAAAACTTATGGGTAAATAATGATGTTACAAAGTAGATATAAAATTTTTTGAGAGAAGTTTTAGTATCAACATTAACGTTTCCTATTATTTAGAATGGGTTTAATAGATACAGAAGTATTTAAACCGGGATAATTGTGAGCATTAAACTTTAAAATCCATCTTAGTTCAGCTAAGGCCAAATTATTGGTATCATCTCCCCATCTAGGATTTAGAGCTATTACTTCTACCACTCTAAATAAAAAAGTATGGTCTCTTTGTTTTACTATATGCTGAGCCAAGGCATTGGTATCTGATTCTTTCCTAATTTCATACAAATGATCATAAACTCGATCAGCTAGTCTCCTTTTGGTGAGCCCAATGTAGAAAGCAGTACATTTTGTACAAGTGGCTAAGTATATTAAATTTTTTGTTTGACAAGTGGCTGATGTATTAAAGTAAAAAGTGAAGTTCAAGGTGGGATGGACAAAGACCAAATCAGAACAGATGTAACTACATCTGTTGCAGTCACCACATGGAACTGTTCCTGTGCTTAAAGTAGCACTTCTGAAATCTAAGGTATGATCTTTACAAAGAATCTGCTTCAGATTAGGGCAGTTTTTATATAGAAAAGTGGGGTGATTGCCAACTAGGTCGGTTACTAGGGCATCAGTCATTAATATATTCCAGTTCCTGCGTATAATATTTTCTAAACTCTTTACATCACTTGTGTACTTTATAATGTAGGGAATTTTCATTAAATTACCAGTTGCTTTGGGTCTAAATAAAATGGGTTTCTTGAATACATGTGGGACGGTCTCTGAAGAATGTAAAATCTCATTCTTAATAGAACTAATTAGCTCAATATTATAGCCTCTGTTTAAGAAAAGTAGTTCTAATTTATTAATTTCTTGCTGTAAAATTTCACTGTCCTGACACAACCTAGTTAGCCTGATGAATTGACTCTTAACAATTCCAGGGAACATGTGCCTTGGGTGCATGCTATTATATTGGAGTAGTGTGTTAGTCCAGGTTGGTTTTCTAAATATGGAAGATGTAATCTTTCCTTGTTCATCAAGAGTCAGAGAGACGTCCAGAAAATTTACGCATTTTTTGGAGGCTTCCATTGTGAATTTTAAATAGGTAGTAGTAGTTTCTAAATAGTACAAAAACTGTTTAAATTCTTCTAGGGTGCCTTGCCATATTAAAAGGACGTCATCTACAAAATGCTTGTAGAATTTGATTTTTTCAAATGCAGAGCTACTAAATAGATGTTCCTTTTCCCAATTCAAAACCACCAAATTTGCATGATTTTGCATGGGGTGCCCATGGCCACTCCCCATGTCTGCAAATACTTTTTGCCATCAAACATAAAAAGGCTGTTGTTAAGTACCAGATCTAGTAATTGGCAAATCAAGATTATTTTATCTGTAGAAAAATCAGTATCCCTGACTAACAACTCTCTGATAGCTTCCAGACCCAACTCATTGGGAATGGAGGTGAAAAGATTTTTTACATCAAGGGTTATTAGAATGTATTCTTTATTCCTAACATCAAGAGTCAAATCATTAATGCTATTCAGAAGATAAGTATCTTTCAAGATAGATGGAACTGCATCTACTATTGGTCTAAGAAATTTTTCAAGAGCAGTAGAAATCATTGCAGTAACCCAATTACCACCTGAAACTATAGGCCTGAGAGGTAAAGGTTCAACCTGTTTATGAATCTTTGGTAAACCCTTTATCGTAGGAGTGGTTGGAAATTCTATAAATAAATAATTATAGAATTCAGGAGAAATCTGCCTGCACATAAGTAAGTCATGTAAAGTTGCATGCACATTTGTAACTATGGAGTTAGTTTCTTTCTGAGAAACTGTTCTATAAGTATCTCGGTCAGACAGCATATTTAACATTAATGAAGTATAATTAACAGTGTTCATAATAATGGTTCCTCCTCCTTTATCCGCAGGCCTAAAAGTTATATCTGAGAGTTGTTTAAGTTTTTTGAGTGATGTCATCTCATTAGATGTTAAATTTACATAAGCTATCCTCTTCTTGTGAGTAGAAAATAGTTGATAAAAATCTTTCTCACAGGCTTTTAGAAAACATTCTAGGTTAAATGATAAAGGAGGTGAGAAATTGCTTTTGCATTTCAAGGACATAGGATCAGTATATATTAACCCACTACCTTGTCTAGCAGAGGTATTTTTAAAAAACAATTTCAAAGCAATGCTTCTACAAAAAATACGTAAATCACATAATACATCAGCTAAGTTACTGCATTGTGCAGGAATAAAGTTAAGACCTTTATTAATTAGACTAGTATCAGATGAGTCCATATCATGATGAGATAAATTAACAAATAAATCAGTCACATTTTCTGTCTTCGTGTCACTCCGTACCTCTCTTCGGATATTTTCCGTTTCCTTGGTCCTCTGCTTTGTGAGCGTCCTCTCCCTTGGAATTGCTGTTTTATCGGATAGGGTAAAAAATGACTTGCTTCTTGGGCAGTTTTCGGTCTTGCTCCTAGTTGATTTTCATTATGTGTATTGACGAACACTAACTGATTGGGAGGTGGTGTGGCAGAAGGTGCCGTTAGTCTGGGAAATTCATTTCCAACAGTATTAGGTACATTTGTTTCCGCTGTAGGCGGAAAAGGCAGAACAGAATTTTCAGCAGACAAAGTAGGAATATCATGATGTGTGACATCATCTATTGAATGTATAGAGGATGCCGGCTTTTGTTCACGAGTTTGTGTAGTATTATGCCTTGGCCAAACAAAGATCTGACCAGTTTGAAAATCATTGAAGTCTCTCTCTAACTTCTTAAGCTTAATTTGTTTCAATTTGTCACTGAAAGAACTTACTTGTGAGAATATAGTTTGTAATCTGTTTTTTGCACAGTCCGATTTATATTTTTCACACAAACTTTTATATACAGAGTCTATTTCATTACATAGTTTGGTTTCAAGTGGTAGGAAATATTCATTCAGTAGTGACATATATCTAAAACCTTGTTCTATGTTTAGGTCTTGCCACTTTTTTAAGAGAGCCGGATGATTACTTCCATATGACGGCATACAAAAAACACGCATTCCCCTAGGGACAATGCGATAATGCAAGGAAGCTTCAAGGTGCTGCCTCTGCCAGGCGTACCTTTGTAGCAAATACAGCTTATCTTCGAAATCTTTAACAGTCTGGTTAAATTCAGCAACATTTTCTTCAGGTAAAATAGTTACTAATTCAATAGAAGACCCACCTAGTTCCAGAGCCAATAAAGGGTTTGAGACGCGATGTAGCAGTCCATCTGGTATACTTGAATTATCCCTCGACTCCGGTCTATAATCAAGCTCCACAGCTGGAGAATCCATCGCGTAGAGCAGTTACCACACAGAATAAAAGTTCCAAAAAAATCAAGAAGTAACTGCAGCTTCAAGAGATCAGGAAACACAGAGCAAAAAATCCAGTAACAAAACACAGAAACCTGATCTCTACCACGATGCAACCAGATAACAAGATGAAATGCAGTCAGTAATCCATAAAGTAAGCCAATAAATGTAGTAACTGTATAATAAAAAAGTTCTTTAATCCAAATAACAGTGGGTAAAGGTAAGCGCTTTCGCGTGGACACAACCACGCTTCCTCAGACAATGAATAGCCCCACAAGCAAAGTTTAAATAGTGTGATAATTAAGAACAAACCTAATTTAGTTAATTACAACAATTAGCAGTTAAAAAGAAATTGTCAAGCAACAATCAAGAGTGTTCTTGTTCTAAGAAGTTTTTTGGCAGACATATGCAAGTTCAGCAGATACTTCATTACATAGTATCTAACTATAATGTACTTACAAAGCAAATCTAATCTAACATAGTTACACAATCAAAAAATGTACAAAAAGTGCATTCACGTACAAATAGATGTAGAAATTCTGGCAGCAGAAAAATCTCCGACTGCAAATCTACAGAATGTAGATATTTAGGTAAAAGCACTAAACACTATGCAGCTGATTCTAAAGCATAAGGTGTCATAAATTCAGACTATTTAATTATATAACTATAAAAGTAATAGTGTTACAATAAAGAATGGTACATATTTTTTTCACAAACTAAGAGTATTTAAAAAAGCCGATCGCTTCAGTTTCAGTTGCGGTAAGCAACATATCTAAAAGACAGCAACATTCTTTACTCATTACAGATCTAGCAGTAATGCTATTTGATGTTTATATTGGTTGCTATTAGTTACTATATACTCTTTAGAACATTAGAATGCAAGTAGCTTCAGTTACAGTTGGTATCATTATGAACAGAAGTTACGTTTTATGTAACTTTAATTCAGACAACAAAGTTAACTAACTAACCGCTGCAATAATTGCTGAAATCTTGTGGGATGTATACACATATACAAGAGATTTTTTGTGAAACGCTAATATCTGTACTTAAAGTACCAATAGCTTCAGTTGCAATGAGTATCATATCTAGAAAACGGCAACATTGTTTAATAAACACAGATCTAGCAATAACGCTATCTGATGATTATAGAAAGGTACTCTTCGCTACTATATATTCTATAGAATATTTAAAATATATTTAAAATATAACTAGCTTCAGTTGCAGTTAACATCATTACAAAACCAAAGCAAGATTTTATACTAGCTTTAATTCATACAACGAAGCTATCTAGCTGCTATAATAATTAGCTTTCATAAAAATTACTGAAGACTTGTGAGATATATACACAAATGTGAAAGGTTATCTGTATAAAATGCTAATATCTATAAATAACAAATATTATAAAATTATGTGTAGAATTACTAAATCAGTTAATACAAAATACGTAGAATATATAAGTAAAGCAGGTAAACAAATACATTGACTAATGTGCAGGCTGACCAAGATGGCTTCAGAGATGTTTTTTGTGTTTCACTGTTGGAGTCATTACATTTGGGTTATCTGCTTGCAGTAGCCCTCAGTCAGCCTGATTAACAAAGTCTTGGGTCCTGCATCGGTTGCTGTCCCTTCTTTCATGACATTAGGTCGTCAGGGGTATAAAACATGCGGCCAACGCCATTACATCAGTCTTTCTTGCTGTGTGGTGCCTGAAGCAGAAGCAGTTCGCAAGTGCCAGTCGGCCAACTCCTGAAATTTTTGTTTTCGAGTTTCAGAACCGAAGTCTTCAACTAAAGCTAAGTACCCCATTGGGGAAACTTTTTCTTGCTCCTTACTGATATCAGTAAAAGTTAATAATTGCATTACTTGTGGAAAGCAAATACCTTTTTTCATTTTCATTCGTACTGTATTCCTTGCCTAGGCCCTGACCACGACATACCTTGCTGTCAGTTTTGTGCCTTATTTAATCAGCGCACTATCCGTCATCGGTATATTTTCACCTCTAAATATTTCGGTTCTCAGTTTAATTATCCAGAAATGTTGTCGGTTAGCCATCCGACTACCGGGATTCCGAAAAAATGCAAAGATAAAGACAGAGACAGGCCGCCTAGGTCCAAAGCTGCCGACGACGCTTCTCCTTAGCCAGTTTGCTGGTACTCAGTGAAGCGCTTTTGCAGCCCCTTTACCCCCTCTGAAGACTAGCCATGGGATTGTGGAACACAGCCTTGAGCTACCAAGTGCATCTACAAGCTGAATTCCTGCCAGAAAAACTAAATGCACTGGCAGACCGACTAAACAGAAACCTCATGGACCCACACGAGTGGAAACTGGAACCAAGGATTTTCAACATGTTGACAAGCAAATGGGGGAGCCCAGATATAGACCTGTTTGCCTCCCCCAGAACTATCAATTGGAAAAATGTTGTGCAAGGACTCCCCACAGACCAGCTTGAAAAGTGGATGCTCTGTCCTTCAGCTGGAAAAACCTATCAGTTTATGCCTTTCCTCCTCTGCTTCTGCTCTCCAAAGTACTACTAAAGATCAAACAAGACAAACCAAGGATGATTTTGATTGCACTAGACTGGGCACACCAACACTGGTACCTACTTCTGCACAGTGTGTCACTGTTGGCCCCATAGCACCTGCCTCAGACTCCTACCCTGCTATCTCAGCAGGAGAACCAGATTCTGTACCCTCAGCTTCAAACACTGAACCTAGCAGCCTGGCTAATTACCTAAGCTCTTCTTTACCATTACCATCCCTCAGTAAACCAGTGATGGATTTCGTTTAGAGGCAAGGAGGCCTAGTACTAGAAAATCTTATGCTGAAAAATGGAAAAGATTCTGTGCCTGGAATCAATCTCAAGGGATGAGCACAGCAGTGCCCAGTTTACCTCAGATTTTACAATACTTAACTGAGATGCTTCACAAGGGCCTGTATTTTTCCTCAATAAAAATTCACGCTTCAGCCATTTCAGCTCATTATAACACAGAACCTCCCCTCTTCTCTCATCCACTGCTCAAGCAGCTCTTCAGAGGGGCCAAAAAATTTAAGACCACCCAGGAGATTTCCAACTCCAGCTTGGGACCTTAACTTTGTATTGGAGAAACTCACCCTTCCTCCTTTCTAGCCAGCTGCTACTGCAGATTTAAAATTCCTTTCTTGGAAAACAGCTTTCCTTTTAGCCATCACTTCAACAGAAGGGTATCTGAATTACAGGCCTTTATGGCAGTGGAGCCTTTCATCATCTTTCATGTGGACAGGGTATCCCTCAGGACCAATCTCTCCTTCATGCCAAAGGTGGCATCCAGTGTGGCCTTTAATCAGTCTATTCATTTGCCAGCCTTCTTTCCTAATCCACAGAACAAAGGGGAACGGATACTGCACTCCTTAGATGTGCACAGACAACTTAGATTCTACTTGGACAGGACTAAACCTCAAAGGAAATCTGAACAACTGCTGGTGGCATTTGCTGCAGGGACAGAGTGGAAGGCTATTTCAAAGCAAACCATCTCCAAATGGATAGGCCATTGCATTCATTTTTGCTTTAAGCACCATGGAAAACCTGTCTCATGGGGGATCGACCCCACTCAACCAGGGCTGCATCTACCTCTACAGCCTTTCTCAGAGGCATACCTACCAGGGACATCCTAGAAGCTGCTACCTGGAGTTCTGTACATACTTTCACCAAGTATTACCATTTGCCAATTCTCTAAATCCAGAGCTGGCTTTGCCACTGCAGTTTTGCAGGGCCTTATAGCTGGTCCTAATGCTATCTAAATTCCTCCCCCCATTCTTAGCTTTGGGAATCTATCCAAACATAATGACTGCAACAGTGAAACATGAAGAACATAGTGCAGTTGTGTACACTTACCATAAATGTAGATGTTCGAGTGTATTCACTGTTACAGTCCTGGTTACCCTCCCTCCAGCCCCTGACGACTTTTGGCTATACCTCTTCTCTCCTTTTCAATGCTTAAAAGCTTTTTGGTGTATTTGCTTTTTTGTTGGAGGTATAACCTTGTATATTTATAGATTTAATTGCTTCCCATTAGGGGGCACCTAACATCTGGGGCAAGAAAAACTGATGTAATGACATCGGCTGCATGTTTTTTACCCCTGACGACCTGACGCCACGGAAGAAGAGACAGCGACCAACGTAGGACCCAAGACTTTGTTAACCAGGCCAACTGAGGGCTACTGCAATAACCCAAATGTAATGACTGCAACAGTGAATACACTCGAACATCTACATTTATGGTAAGTGTACACAACAGTACTTTTTTTATTTTAAATTAATTAAAAAATCGCCAAGCCCCGGGACGTTTGGAATCATTATTACTTAAAGTGCAGCAGTCGAGCTGCACAGTCGGACAGGGCCAAGTCTTCTTCCCTTGATCTCTCTTCTTAATTGGGCAGTGCACACTGGAGAGGCAACAGAGAAACAATGAAAAAATGTATGACTTTCAGTAGCAGTTCTTCTCCCGGCTCCAGGTAAGGATAAAAAAAAGCCAGCATCAAGCTCGACTCCTAAAAAGAGCCCATAATTGTGTAGCGCATGGGAATATATATTCATATAATAGTATGAGCACTTTTAGAGTGTTATATCACGAGTTATGACTGGCCCATTCACTGCAGTTATTCTGTCTGATGAACCTCACAGGTATAGGTCGGATAGAGCTTGTGTAAAGATGTTGTGTCTTTCGGCCTTTCCTGGTTAGGGGTCACCACAGCAGAACTCCGGTCCACTAATGATTGGCAGTAGATTTTTACGTGCTGAGTTGCCGGCCTTGACGCACAACCTTCAACGAAGGTACGCCCATTCATGTATGTCTCCACACAGTAGACGCTCTAGCTGAGAATCGAACAGGACAACGTCTTACTGTGAGGTGACAGCGTTACCGCTGCACAAGCTTGTGTAAAGATAAGAATCAAAAACTGCATAAAATGTTGTGTGTAGGAATTAGAATATGCATTGGTCAGAGGACAGTTAAGTCTTAAAATCTGACTGACGCTGTGCCAGTGTACCTGCATAGAAACATTTCTTAAATCCATGGGCACGCACTGTAATAGTTTAGTTTGTTTTCCATCGCAATATTGTCAGATATTGATGCAGTCTTTCTAAAAATATGATAAAAATATTCATTTACTTTTTGTTAAACTGGGCAAGCTGTCTGGTCCTCAAACCCTTTTCTGCAAGGACTCTTGCAGAAAGCACACTGATGGTAAGCACATCAAGAAGGACAGTCAGACAATATTTACAATACATTGCTAATTTATTGAGTAGATCTTAACATTAGCAATGCATTAGGAAGGTAAACTGTTGTGTTAATTCTGAAATTGTACCACATAACACTACAATTAAACTTTTCTCTTAAATGCGTTATCATTGATATGTGAATATTATTTTGTTTTTGTTTATTCTACCTTTATAATGTGTGAGTTTTTTCTTTTATTTCACATGTGACTATTTATGCCACTTTTTCTTACTGTGAAAACACTACATTATATCAATTGTAATTGCTTGCATGCCAAGTAAAAGCTTAAATAAAATTAGATTTTAAAAAAGGAAGTCTTAAGAATTTATAGCCGAAGGCTGTTGGTAGTATGCCTGTTCTTTCACTTGAGGTGGTATTGCTGAAATTATAGAAAAGCATTCAGGACGTAAAACTCAACAGCCGCATTTTGCTAGTAAACCTTCCACCAATCACTGATATTCTACATATTTTAGTTTGTGTCAGCGGTTCTAGGGGAATAGTACTTTGGTCATACACATCCACTGAAAAGTGATCAGAATGTCAGGTAAGAGCATTTCTGTTTTTCATTAGTTTCTACTCCAAACAGTTTCTGTAAGGTCTTACTTGAGCAGAATTGGTTATGTTTTGGATTGTAAAGTAAGGAAGCTAGTAGATAGTGTATTGTGTTAATTGTTTTGATATTCCGAGGTACCCTTGTTTTGTTTACTGAGCATTATGCATATATTTAAGTTAGATTTTTATTTTACTTTAGTTATTCAGGACGATGAAGTGGATTTGTGATCCGTTCTTGGGCATACAGTAGTTAGTTTTTGAGAATGATTTGGGGTTGGTGTCTTTTCTGAAAGCTAGACTGAATCTTCTCAGTGCTGGCAAACTAATTGCGTTGTTTGTCTTGTTTTCAGTTATTCTGTTGAACCACAGCTGAAATCAGACTCCATCTTAGTCTGAAACTGTGATTTTAGAAATGATAATAACATCTTGACAGACTTTAAATATTGCTCCTGTAAACTCAGATAGTTGCTAGAATAACAGGTTTTTGCATTATTATGTATTTCTGTTGGATATGAAGTCTGGAATTCAAGTATCAACCATTATTATTATTGTTATTTAGTGACTTTAAACTACATGTTGGTACTCCACAATTCCATTGGAGTAGGCTGGTTACATGATTATGCATGCACATTTTATGCTAATCAGTGTCCCGATTTTTGGCCTGGTGTACCTACTTTTCATCGGCCTTTGTCCAGATTTTTGATATTTCTAGGTTGAAATGCACAGAATGTCTGTCCCCCATTATGTAAAATAAAATATAAACTATCTGTTGTCATCATTATTATCAACCCCCTTTTTCTATTTCGGGTCAGGATGGTGCGTCTATGGTAGCCATCTCTCATTTCAATGCCACTCTCCTGCAGGTCTTCTCTCACAAAATCCATCCATCTCTTTTCTGATCACTCATGTTTCCTCTTTCCTTCTTCCTGTCTCTGCCAAATCTTTTCATCAGATTGTCTTCTGCTTTCCTGTACATATGCACGAACTAATGTAATCTGTTCTGTTTGACTTTCTCTGCAATTGGAGCTTCTTTGACTTCTGCTCTGATGTCCTTATTTCTTCATTTGCCCCATAGTCTGCATCCTACCACCACCTTTCTCAGGCTTTTCATCTCATCACCACTAGCTAGTCTGCATCCTACCACCACCTTTCTCAGGCTTTTCATCTCATCACCGCTAGCTTCATCAGTCGCTTTGCCTTCATTTCAAAGGTTTCTGTACTATACAGTAGTATTGGTCACACCACTGTTTTGTACACCTTACTTTTTAGTTTCTTTTGCATTCCTTTGTCACACTCTACCCCTGACACTCTGTGCCATTTGGCCGCAGGCCTTCTGATTCTAGCTCTGATCTCCTCATTCAGGCTTCCTTTTTCCTCAGCCGTCCCTCCCAGGTACTTGAAGCTGTTAAACCTGTTCCATTGTTTTCCCTTCTGTCTCCGATTTCAACTTCTGATTTCCTCATTTGCTGGCATGACAGCTTTCTTGTCTCTACTTAGTCTCATCCTGTGTGTCTTCAGCAAATTATTGGGGAATGGAATGCAAAACTGAAGTTCTTGTTCAGAGTCTGCTTGTAATGCCATATCGTCTGCATACAGAAGGCTTGCTGATCTGTCCTCTCTGACCTGTTTGCTAATGTAGTCCATCACTAGTATGAACAACAGTGGGCTCAGAGCTGAACTGTAGTTTGTACTTGTACCTTTGTACTATGCATAATGCCAAGATGCTGCAACAGTATACCACTGCTGAGATGCAGACTGAAAGGAAGCCATTCCAGTTTCCTTGTTTCAACAATTTTACTGTTTTGAGTGGATATTTAGCACATGCAGCAATTCCACACAAATGTGAGGTCTTTGCAAAGGTTTTCAAACACTCAGCTTCTAAACTCTGTCCAACACGGAACAAAAGTTTCTATAACGATTGATGTATCACATAATGGATCACATTGATGAGACAGTCAGCAGTTGAGTCTCAGTGTGATAAAATGTCTTATAACCCATGTGAAATGAGACATTGCTGTGAAAGTAATGCGTTGTAATACTGCAAATATTAGGAGAACATTATATAGCCAGAACAAAGGCAAAAGTCAGATAATGCCAGAAAATATACACACAGAGAAAAAGCTAACAAACATCCCATCATCCAGGGCTGTATATTATGTAACATTAATTAAAAAATAAAAAAAGGCATTCACGTGCTGTTAACAATAACTTACCAGCATTTTATCAAAGTAATATATGTGTTGGGACAGAAAAAAATGATCCAAAATATTTTTGCCATCTCTAATACAGAAGCACTTTCCTGTAGAACAAAAGTAATACTTCAGAAAAAAAAAAAATTATGGGAAAAAGAACATACTGAAAATTTTCTTTATAGGAGGTGGGGGAGTCTCATGCATAAGTAAAAAAAAATACTTTTCTTGCTTAATTCTTCTTCAGGCATTTCATTTTCCGTGCTTAAAATATGGAGAGGAAACCAAAGTTTAATGCCCACACGCATTAACAAAGTTGAAGACAGTAATGACAAACTGTTAAAATGAGTGCTGAAAGTAATATTAAGTGCATGCTTATACCAGATTATTTTATGCAGCATGACAGCTCATGTAAAGACTACAGAATAGAAACTAATAAAAAAAATAGAAGGAAAATGTGGTGGCGGTAGTCCTCAAATAACAATACAGTGTAAGAATAAGATTCCAGCAATACCCAATCAGCATGCATGCACTCGTGCACACACATACACATATACATACACACACACACACACACACACACACACACACACACACACACACACACACACACACTCGCGTACTTGTTATGTAAAACAACATAAGGATGTTGTTTTTTAAGTGGACTCATTTGCAAAAAGCACAACACATAACTTAGAAAACAGAAAAAAGTAAACTGTATTCCTTGGTATAAATTGTGGTAATGGCGAATAAAATTGTGGTAATGGTGAGGGTGTGGGTTGTGCAGTAGTTGTCGATTTATTCTTTCATTAAATCAGATGGACTTCACCATTGTGGGTTAACTCCAGCACTCGTGGATAAAGACTGCATGGCACACATATCACTGCTACTGAATATTACTTAGTTGTCTTATATTATTCCTCAATCCCAGTTTCCCCTGATTCTAGCTGCCCTTTTTTAATGGATACAGTGACTGGATGATTACTAGTCAATGTATTTTGTTAGACAATGTGCACAGACTTATTGTGTTCATGTATGTTTTAATATTTGTTCCAGTATTCAGAAATTTAGAACTGTCCTGAACAGATTGAATGCTTCCATCTTTGACCTTGTCGATCTGGGTTGGTATAGTGTTTGAACCAGCAAGCAGTACTCACATATGTCATGGGCTACAGGATGGCCTGCTGCAGAAGGGAAAGAATTCAAGCACTTTTTTTCCTATCATGGAAGGGGTGGAGATAGGGTTAGTGCACTGCCGGTTAGACCCTATGGGGGGAGGCTTTAGGGCTTATAATGGCAAGCACTGAGTGCAAAGATAGAGGCTGACATCTACAAATGTTGGTTTATAGATCAGGAAGGATACACTTGCTTCCCACACTGAGTTCATTGCATGTTTCTTGGTGGTTGTGGTGATAATGAGGTAGGGAATAAAAAAGTTATGAAACAAATCTATGTAATAGATAGCTTATTTTATAATATGCTCATTTAATGTATAGTTATAGATGTGCACACAGAGACACACGTGTGTGTGTGTATGTGTGTGTGTGTGTATATATATATATATATATATATATATATATATATAAAACCACATTCTGGAACTAAGAAAATATTTCATAAATCAAAGTATTAAACTAAATTAAAGCTATGCCATATCCAGATATGCTCATAAGCTCTAGCGTTTAAATGTTTAGTTAGCAAAGAGTAAAGTACACTTTCAGTATTCCATAAAACTTGGAATATTACAGCAGATCAGTAACTCTTCAGGACCTGTACTTTATGGATCACTGCCACGGTGCTAAAGTTAATATTATTTAAATGGAAACTCATTTTTTTCTACTAATTTATAGACCTAATTAAAGAATGATAGAGCAATCACCATAGCTAAATGTGTTTGTGCCTGTATTATATATGCATACAGACTATACACTGGTTGTTTTGTGATAGGTGCAACAGCCATAGTTAAAGTTTAGCATTTTTAAGTTGTTGCAAAGCTGTATGGAACAATTTGTATGAGCTGAGTGAGTGGATGAAAGAAAAGTGAATAAGGAGGAGGCTTGGCTGTTGACAGGCCAGTAGCAGCAGAGGGGACTGGTGAAAGAAAAATGAGAGCTGAAAACTACCAGAACAGCTGGCAGGGGCACAGAACGTCCCCCATTCTATCAGCTTTTAAACAGTATAGTACATGGAGTGTGATCCAGCAACCAGTACTCACATATGTCAAGCAAGTGAAAAACAAATGGATTTCTGAATCACAAGGTTTAATTTTGAGATAAGCAGATCTGGAGAAGTACCAGGAAATGTATTCAGTCAGGTTCTTGTATAACATAACTTTAATAATTTCTAAAACTATTTTGCAAATGCCCACAAGTTGGTAATATAAATGTTAACAGCATTGTGAGACAAATTTTGGACTGCTTTGTGGATACACTGTTTTCTTTTTCATTATTATATTATAAACTCGCAGGTTTTCTGCATGTTTGTTTCTGCTTTTAGTAACACGATGTTATTTCCTACAGTTCTTCATTTTTTGAATTGCTTGAAGATTATATTTGTTATTTAAGTAATAGTACTTCTGGAATTATGTTGCATCCCATCACAGTACTCATTAACCGTTGTGCTGAGTAAGTGGAATCATGAATGTAAGGCCTGCGGGATGTAGGAATGTTTAATTTTGTGTTAAATTGATACTGCGGTGGTGGTGCTGCTGTAGCGTTGTCGCCTCACAGCAAGACGTTGTCCTGTTCGATTCTCGGCTAAAGCGTCTTCTGTGTGGAGACATGCGTGAATGGGCGTAACTTCGTTGAAGGTTGTACGTCAGGGCTGGCAACTCGGTACGTAAAAATCTGCTGCCAATCATTAGCGGACTGGAGTTCCACTGTGGCGACCCCTAACCGGGAAAAGCCGAAAGATACAACAACATTGGTCAACTCTTTGGGGTGAGGTAAGAAACCAAAGAATATTGGCTCGAACAAAATGTGATGAGAATAATACCTGTAGGTTTCCTTTGCACCCAAGCCCTGGTAAATATGCAGTGATCTCTTCATGGTTAGGCTGAAGCTCAGTTAATGAGGTGGCAGTTTTTGGTAAGCCTACAAAATAATTTCTGGAGTAGAAGGAAGGTACATGACAGGGTAGGATGTGGCTTTGATGATGACCATCTTTATTTTTGATGCAGTGGATGAGAGGTGTGGTACACTTTAAAGAAACAAAGGTTTTAACAAGACAAAACAGAGTCTCATGCAGACCTCAAGTTCTAAGCCCATAGTTTTCATTAAATATCATTTACAAATCCACTGGCAGATGCTTACAGTCTTGCATACAGTAGCAACTTATGTTATGAATTGTTAATCATTAGTGTTTCTGCCACCAGAGTCAATTTTTATTCCTCCCTCATTTGCCTGTCAAACTAGTGATTGGAGTTTGATTCTGTGAAGGGGAGTTGAGCACTATTAAGTGTTTGTAAAAGGGTAGCAAGTACTTTTAAGCCTGTCTACTTAAAGATGTATGTCAGAGATGTAGCTAAAGAGGGGCAAAGGGATCTGCTGCCCAAAGTGTAAGATGTTAGGAGTCGCATTTGGCAGTTGCCAATGGGACGGTATTGCATTACCGGTATCCGTAAATGACTGCCAATACTTTATTTGCAGTTACAGCTGAAGCACTTCATGTGTGGTATAACTATATCAGCCACTCGCCACTTTTAAGCAAACAGTTAGCTATGGTTTCAGTTCAGGCAGAAGCTCTTTTTTGGTTCCTGAAGTCATAGAGAGGACATGTTTTTGCCCCTCAGTTATGGGTCTGGTCCTAATAGAATCCAAATGAAAAGTTGTTACTAGGTGAAACAATGAAGACAACTGAACTAATAGAACTGAATCTGTTTATTAGAAATATTTTCCCATGTTGTTGCTGCTATAGGTTATGGATGCATTCTTAATTTGTAAATTACTTTGAAAGTACAAATTATTTTCTGTAGTTGACTACTGATTTTGAACAAGAATGTCTTTTAAAACACTATTAAATGTTGCTGCAATATGCTGAAGGATTATGTGGTTGTTGGTTGCTTCATGAAGCTGGGTGTCTGGGTTTAGTATCCATTTATTTGCTTGCTCACATTTTACTAGTTGCCTGTCACTGGAGTAAGTAATTAAAGTGCTTGCAACCGAATCTTGGAATAGTCAAGCAGAGGTCTTCAGTGCTTGTATGTTTATTATCCTTATTGAAGTAGCCTCTTAATTGCGTAATACAATGCTATGTTCAGGCTTGAATGTTTTTGCACTGACTTGCATTCATTCATAAATGCAGGTCAGTGCTTCAGTAGCCAGACAAGATTGTATGTGAATGAATAAAACACCTAGGTGATATGCTAATAAGACGTTAGAAGCCTTTAGTGTATTTCCTAGAACAGTCAGCTGAAATTGGCAAAACAGTTATATTACTTTGGCCTGAATCACTGTAAGCAGATTTCAAGTAGCATTATCAATTCTGGTATGCATTAAGGGCATCAAAGCATCCCATAATTGACTTTGGCAATGGTTGTCAGTAAATGTGTGATTTAAACATGTGAATTTGCTCGAGTGATTTTTGTGATGTATAAGGTTTTTTTTCTGCTTTTTCACCTGTGAATGCAGTTCATCACTGCACCACAAATGTCATTCATCAACATTTTTTCTTTTCTGTGTAATCACTCAGTAGACTGTTAAAACTATTGGAATATGTGGGATTTTTTCTTAATGTAGTAGATGTTTTTTGTAGTGCACTGAATAAAATGTGTGTAGATTGTGTTAAAGTTGTTTCATTGTAATTTGTTTGTCCAGTTGTATGCACTTAAAACTCCTTCGTGTTTCAAAAGATTTTCAAGGCAGGGTTTATTAATGTGTCAGTTAAAAACCCAAGTCCCTTTCATTTGCACAGGTGTCTGAAGAATCCAGTCAGTTTAAGACGTAGTGTTATTTTTTATGCTCCTGATCCTATTAATATTTCTCATGAGAGAAACATCCTGAAAAGCAGACATTCAGTTTTCCTCAGCGCTAATAATGATTATAAAATGTTGCTGAATACACTTCCTTACCACCTCTAGGTAATGGTGCAGGTATTACCCTCAGTCCTTTTACACTGAACTGATGGTCTGTTCCAGCAGAGTAACCAGTTCACTGTGCTTCTTTTCATTCCTTAATGCAATTTCTTCAAAGAAAAGAAAAAAAATATCACACAAAACCCTCAAAGAAAAGAAAAAATGATAACACCATGTTCTGCTTAGCTTTGATGAGGATGATTTTAGGCATGTATAACTTTTAGCACCTGTCTAGTTTTTCATTTCAGCTTCTTTAAGTATAGCTATTAACTGTATTTTTCTTTCTAACCTCCTACCTCCATTGTATATTTCTCTGTAGTCCATCTTCTTAATAATAGAACCTGGCTTAATGCATTAATTTCAGACTGAACCATGATTACTGTCTTTAGTTTATATTGTATTGTACTTGACTTTGAGCATTTTGTCCTTGTGTTGCTTATGTGTTTTATCACTGTTTTGTTGATGACTGTGTTTTGTTTTAACTTGCAATTTGTAGCAAAGTTGTGGCTGAAAATGGATCCTTGTGAATCAATCACTTAATCCATTCATGAACATAAATGCCTAAATAACTTTGTCAAAGCAAGTTATATCACTCTAGAACAGCATTTTTTGCCAGTTCTGCTCTGCAGCTCTGGCGATAAGCTTTATGCATATGTTTTTAAGAGTCTCATTTTATTGCTGATAATAAGAATTGTAAGAGCACAAATAAACAAAATAACACAACAACAGAATTGACACTGGGGAGATGCATAATGACCTACATTTATCATTAGGTCTTATTACATTTGCAGTTTGGTTAAGTAGCACATTATCACTGATATTACCAGGCAGT
The DNA here is from genome assembly GCF_019279795.1 of Protopterus annectens. Taxonomy (NCBI): domain Eukaryota; kingdom Metazoa; phylum Chordata; order Ceratodontiformes; family Protopteridae; genus Protopterus; species Protopterus annectens. Next base: position 861,243,229 of record NC_056744.1, read on the forward strand.
ATATGCCTTCCTGTTATGACAGCTGAGATCTGCCGGAAGAGCCTATGAGGATCGATAAAGAAATCAAGATTAACACCCTTCCAAATACAGCATGTATGGAATATTTATTTCAAAAATGGTGAGAGCTGGAGGTTTAAGCTACTTTATTTTATTAAATAGCTCTTAACATTTCAGGCACCAAGTTATTGTCCTCACATAAACTAGGTATTAAACATTCTCTGGTGGAGTTAAAAAAAGTAAATAAGAAAATGCCTGCACATTCCAGAATTTTCAGAGCACAAATCATAGGAAAAGGAAAACACAGTACTACAGTGAATCATTAAGTGACCCACCCAGAGACTGAGAAAGATTGTCTGCCAGTGTTGATCGGTAAGCATGGATGTTCTTAGTGTTTCACTGTTGCAGTCATCACACTTGGGTTATTCTGCCACGGCTATCCCTCAGTCGGCCCAAATACCAGAGGCTTAGTATTTCTGCGTCAGTTGCTGTCGCTCCAGGACTGTCATCAGATTGTCAGTGGTATAAAATTAGGCAGCCGACACCATTACATCAGTCTTTCTTGTTGAGGAGCCCAAAGCAGAAGCAGTTTGCACGAGTGCCGGTCGGCCGCTACCTGAGTTTTTGTTTCTGAACTAAAGTTGAAGTCTTCTAAAGCTAAGTACCCCATTGAGGATCCTTTTTTCTTGCTCTAACCAATGTCAGAAAAAGTTAACAATTGTCTTGCCTGTGGAAAGAAAATACCACACCAAGACTTACATTCTTACTGTGGCACCTGTTTAGGCCCAGATCACGATGTTCCTCGCTGTTACTTTTGTGCTTTGTTCAACGCCAGAGCTATACGTCATTGGGCCCTTATTGTAACTAAATATTTTTGCTCTCAGTCCTCGTATTCTGATATGGCTTCGGCAAGCCATCCGACTACTGATCTTCCAAAAAAACGTAAGGATAAAGACAGAGACAGACTGCACAGGTCCAAAACTGCCGACGACTCTTCCGTTAAGCTAAATGTCAGTTCTCCGGTCCTCAGTGAGGTGCTTTTGCAGCCCATGATGCCCGTTTCTTTGGATTCACAGGCCGCTACCAAGACCTGTTCGGAGTCCAGTATGCCACGAGACTTCTTTGACTAAGGATTCTGTAGATGTCTCTACCTTGGATAGGTCTGGAGCCACTGGGTAGGCACCGGTTTCTGAGGAAGTTCTTTGCACTGCTGATACTCGACACAAACTAATGACTTCTTTCACATCTTCAGTTCTTTCTAAAACTACTGAGTTTCTAAGGCCCAGGGTATGAACTGTGCCTAAAAAAACGACGACCCAAGCTCAGGCACCTGCTTCCATGCCTCAATCTCAAATGCTTAAAATGGCGGAAGACCTTATTATGCTTAGGGGAAGCCAGGCTACCCCTTCCAAAAGAAAGATAGTTGTCCCCAGTAGTTTTATCTGAACAGGAGTCTGATGATTCTGAGGTTTCTGAATATGAAGACATGCAACCCCTCTCTGCTTAGGAGGATTCTGATGCAGAGGAATCCATTCCTTCTGCCTCTCCTCCCAAGGATTTTTCATTTGGTCAAACCCTACATCCTTTAAGGGAGCATTTCCAATGGGAATGTTAGGACTATCCTCAGTCAAAAAAGAGACTCAGGGAATTCTTAGATTTACCACGGCACAGACCTTTAGCCATTCCTCCTGTCCTGCAGCAGCTGGAAAGACCACAGAAGTACCTCACAAAGAGGATTACTGGCCTCAAACAGATGCCCTACACTGATCATCTCAAAAAACTCCAGCTTTACTCCGTGGCATATTGCCTACTCCGAGGTGATCTCTGCCTAACATATAAAGCTATGTCAACCCCAGAGCTGTTGGACATGCTACACCTAAAGAAATCTCAATCCCTCCGAGCTACATGCTCTAGGAACCTAAGACTTGTCACCACAATAAACAGGACTTGCTGGAGGGATAGATTCCTGTCCCAGAGACTTCCCATACTCTGGAACGAGCTACCCATCTATGTCAAGCAAAGTTCCTCATTAGCACTCTTCAAGAAAAATCTTGATAAGTGGATGGGAAATAGGAAATACACTGGGGGATCACTTCTGTGACTCTGCTTGACAGAGGCACAGGAAAATAACTTTCTTGGGTGGCGTAAGCCAGGGAACCTTGTTGGCTAGGCTTACTTAGGCCCTTGGGCCAATAGCCTAGTACCTACCTATGAACCCATGAACCTATGATATTTTTATGGAATCCAGTTTGACTCCTGGCACCCTTCCTCCTGCTCCCAGGAAACCTGACCGGTACTACAGAGTCCCTGACTCTCACAAATTCCTTTTTCAAAAATCCTACTGCTGACCCAGAGGTCATCTGTCAAGGACCTAAAGGAATTAAAGCAAACTCAGCTAACAATCCCACCCCCTCAGACAGGGATTCCCAAGCTTTAGACAGATGGGGTAAAAAAGTATGTACCTCTGCAACACTTGCTGTTAGAGTACTAAATTGTCAGTTCCCCATGCTGAAATATCAGCAGCATACCATGGGAACTTCTCAAACAAAAGATATCTTCCTTTCCAGCTTATGCAGAAAATAAAGAATTACAAGAGCTTATGCATTCTGCAAGCCAAGTTACTAAGCACACCTTGCAGTGTCGCTTTGACGCCCTAGAAGCATCTTGCAGGGCAGCAGTCACTGGTTCTGTCCTAAGGCATGCTTGGCTTAAGGAACAGACATTGCCAGACCATGTCAAATCAAAATTATTGGACGCACCATTGAACAAAGACAATTTGTTTGGCACCAAGGCAGAAGAGGTCTTAAAAAAGATGAAAGAAAAAGCTTAATCTAGGCAGACAGTTAAAGACTTTTTACAGGTGCAGCCTCTGAAGTCCAGTAGGCATTGCCCCTCCAAGCAGTGGTCCTTTCCCGCCCCCTCCAGGCCAGCTCAGCCAAGACCCAGGGGAAGCAGACCCCCAGGCAGCAGTCCCAGGGAATGCAGAGCTCTAAGCAGTGGAGTTCCTCCTCTTCAAAAACAGGGAGTGCTAAGCCACCCCCTTATGGTAAAAACTCACAATGACTTTACACCTCCACCCCTTACCTCTGCCCACCTGCTTGTGGTCCTTTCCTGCCCCCTCCAGGCCAGCTCAGCCAAGACCCAGGGGAAGCAGACCCCCAGGCAGCAGTCCCAGGGAATGCAGAGATCTAAGCAATGGAGTTCCTCCTCTTCAAAAACAGGGAGTGCTAAGCCACCGCCCCTTATGGTAAAAACTCATAATGACTTTACACCTCCACCCCTTACCTCTGCCCACCTGCTTGTGCCCCTTTGAGGAAAACTCTCATTCCATGCAAATAACTGGGCCTCTATTACCAACGACTGATGGGTCCTCAACATAGTGTCCCAGGGATACACATTTTATTTCCACAAAAGGGTTCCCAGATCTTCCTTCAAAACAGTGGGCAGAGGCCAAAAAGCAAGTCCAATCCCTGCTCTCCATGAGGGCAGTACAGCATGTTTCTGCAGACCAGATAGGCCAAGGTTTCTATTCCAGACTCTTTCTGGTACCCAGAAAAGAGGGCACCTGGCACCTTGTCCTCAATCTATCCATTCTAAACACCTTTCTGGTGATACCAAAATTCAAAATGCTCACCCTCCAGCAGCTTCTCCCTATGCTTTCCAAGGATGCTTGGTTAGCCACCCTAGACCTAAAAGAGGCTTACCTACACATCCCAGCCAGGGAATATTGCAGGAAATATCTACGTTTCAGGGCAGGATCTATGCACTTTCAGTTCTCTGCACTTCCCTTTGGCTTATCTACTGCTCCCAGAGTTTTCACAAAATTCCTGGCTCCAGCCATTGCTTTTTGCAGATAAAGAAATATTCAAATTTAGTCCTACTTAGATGGTTTCAGGCAGACAATCATGAAAAGCTGTTACAGAACCTGACCTTTGTAAAGGACCTACTGACCTCCCTGGGGTACACTGTCAACGAAAAGAAATCAAAACTATTCCCCACACAAAAAAATTGTATTCCTGGGAGCAAGCCTGGACACAGCATCCCAGATGACATTCCTTACTCCAGAAAAACAAGCCTACCTGACAGGCTACTTCTCTCGACTAGCCACCAGAACCCAGTTATCCGCAAGGAAAATCCTGCAAGCTCTAGGGTTCATGGCCTCCTGCATTCTACTCATTCCTTATGCCAGACTGCATATGAGGAAACTACACTGGTATCTAAAAAGCCTTTGGTGTCAACACTCTCAAGACCTGGAAACTGTCATACCTATAATACCCTGTCTAAGAAAAGATTTTCTTTAGTGGACAGCACTATGCAACCACAATGAGGGACTTCCCTTCTCACAACCCCATGCTGCCCAAACCCTCACCACAAATGCATCAGACTATGCCTGGGGTGCATACCTGGATGACAGGTGCATTCAGGACCATTGGAGCCCAAATCAAATACATCTGCACATCAACCAAAATGAGATGCTAGCTGTTCAGCATGCCCTGACAGCTTTCAGACCCCTACTCTCCCCGGGACCTCTAGTGATCAGAACAGACAACACCACAATGATGTGGTATGTCAACAAGCAGGGAGGGACACACTCTTATCCTCTCTGCAGGCTCACCATGATACTTTGGCACATGGCCTTACCCATGCAAGTACACCTGCAAGCACAATTCTTGTCAGGCTCCCTAAACTCTCTGGCAGACAACTTAAGCAGAAACCTGCTAGACCCACACGAGTGGCAGCTAGACCACAGAACCTTCAACCTTGCAACCCAGAAATGGGGAACCCCGAAGGTGGACCTCTTTGCCTTCCACTCAAATCATCAGCTCAGCAGATTCTGCACCAGGGAACCTCACAGCAAGGCCTGAAAAATGGATGCTCTATCCTTCCAATGGGTAAACCTCTCAATCTATGCATTTCCCCCTCTATCACTCATTTCGGGGGTACTGCTCAAAATAAGGGAGGAAAAACCAAGGGCAATCTTGATTGCCCCAGACTGGCCACACCAGCACTGGTACCCACTGCTGAGTCTGTCAACCCTGCCACCATGGCACCTACCTCAGATCCCAACACTCCTGACCCAGAAGACTGGAGAATTCATGCATCCACAATTGCAGACCCTGAACCTGGCAGCCTGGCTTATTCCCTGACTTTTCCTCCAGCTGCCACCCTAAGCAAATAAGTCCTGGATGTTGTACATGAGGCCAGATGCCCCAGCACTAGAAAATCCTATGCTGACAAGTGGAAAAGGTTTTGCACCTGGATCCAGGCTAAGGGAGCCAAAACAGCACAGCCCTCCCTACCTGTCATCCTGGATTACCTAGCAGACCTACTACACAGGAGTCTGTCCTTCTGTTCTATTAAAATTCATGCCTCTGCCATCTCTTTTCATTACAGCACAGAGCCATCTCTCTTCTCGCACCCTCTCATCAAACAGTTCTCAAGAGGGGCTAACAACTTAAGGCCACTCAGAAGAGCTCCTACCCCAGCTTGGGACCTAAACTTTGTGTTGGAAAAGCTCACCCTACCCCCTTCAAGCCTGCAGCTTCAGCAGAGTTAAAATTCCTCTGTTGGAAAACAGCCCTGCTTCTGACCATCACTTCAGCTAGAAGAGTTTCAGAGCTACAAGCACTCATGGCAGCCCTTCATCATTTTCCATGCTGACAGGGTCTCCCTCAAGACTAACCCATCCTTCATGCCTAAAGTGGTGTCCAGTGTGACTCTCAACCAATCCATTCATTTGCCCGCCTTTTTCCCTAACCCACAAAATAAGGTGGATTCTGCACTCTCTAGATGTGCACAGACAGCTCATATTCTATCTGGATATGACTAAATCTTTTAGAAAAACTGACCAATTGCTAGTCAGCTTTGCAGTAGGGGCAGAAGGCAAGGCCATATGCAAACAGTCTCCAAATGGATAGCAGACTGCATCCATTTCTCCTACAAATAGCACGGGAAACCATCCCCAAAGGGGGTCAGGACACATTCCACCAGGGCAACCTCCACCTCTGCAGCTTTTCTCAGAGAGGTCCCCACCAGGGAAATCCTGGAGGCTGCAACATGGACTTATGTTCATACCTTCACCAAGCATTACCACCTGCCTATCTTCTCCAAATCCAGGGCAGGCTTTGCCACCGCAGTCTTACAGGGCATCCTAGCCAGCCCCCAGGCTTCTTGACTGCCTCCACCCTTTTCTTCAGCTTTGGGAATCAACTCAAGTGTGATGACTGCAACAGTGAAACACGAAGAACATAGTACAGTTGTGTACACTTACCATAAATGTAGATGTTCAAGTCTATTCACTGTTGCAGTCCTGGTTTTCCACCCTCCATCCCCCTTGTCTCTCTCTCTTCCTACAGGGAATTTTTGGTATTTACTTTCTACTGGTGGTGTTCTTTCACCATAACCTAGCTCCATATTTGGAGGATCCTGACAGTTGGGGCAAGAAAAACTGATGTAATGGCGTTGGCTGCCTGATTTTATACCACTGACGACCTGAAGTCAGTCCTGGAGAGACAGCAACTGACGCAGAAATACTAAGCTTTTGGTATCCGGGCCGACTGAGGGCTACCCCTGTCAGGATAACCCAAGTGTGATGACTGCAACAGTGAATACACTAGAACATCTACATTTATGGTAAGTGTACACAACTGTACTTTTTAGAACTTAAGAAGTCTGCATAAAACACTGTTTGGTCCTATTGGCACAACCAAAGAATCTCTGATTTATATACAAGGTAAAGTCACATAGACAAGTACCTCATTAGAGGCTAATTACCATGTCTCTGATTGGAACACTGGACTGTCAGATCTGACTGCTGTAGTGCTCTCCCTACACACACACACACACACACACACACACACACACACACACACACACACACACTCTTACACCCATACTGACTAAGACACACATGCTCATGGCTCCACAATACACACACATGTTGTGAAGGTATGATCTGCAACCATTCCTGTAGAGCTGAATGGGTGAACACCATCTTAATAGCATTCACCATTTCCTTCTTATGAAGAAATTGACTTGGTAGAGTGAGTCTCTGAATTGCTGTGGCACATTAATCCTCTGCTCGTGCTTTTTCTGTGGGAGAGAGCATATGTCTAATTTGCATTAGCCTGTCCCCCACTCTGCCACAGTTGCATGTGGCTTCACCAGCTTGACAGCTTTCCATACTGTAGCCCGTGACAGGTAAAAATAGTGGAGAGACAGTGGTCCCTGAACTGGTCAGGACCACTGTAGTGTGAAAATATCCCAAGTTAAGCCTTTCAAATTATGGTAAGCCCTTCTGAATCTCAGAAACAGAGGTGGCAGCAAATTTCATGTATTTAACCAGTGTGTAAAATAGCCAGAAGATCAAAACGTTGTGTTGCTTTTGGTATGTAAAGTTAACATTAGACACGTTATGGCTATCAGACATGAACATTTTCCCTTTGGTACAACATTATATATGTTTTTCAAAACTCAGTTTTTCTGGAAAGGTTTGCTATCCACTACTGCGGGTTGTAGGATTTACTTTAATAAGTTTCATGGCAACATGCTTGTGGTTTTACGTGCTAGATAATAGTGCCAATTTGTTATTTTGTTCTTGTAAAATGATTGAAGTATGTTATCAGCTTCAGTTTTTTTTTAATCTTTAGCTTTGTCAGTTTTTTGTGATATCTGTAGGTAATAGTGTTTTGTTTAAAACAACACCTCTGTGTATTCACTTGGTAACATCAACTTCAACATTACTTAAGTTATTAGGCTGCTTAAAAAGCAAATGTGCTGCCCAACACTACAGGCTTACCCATGTTCTAAAAATAAATTTAAGTTATAGCTTCCCTTGGTACTATATTTACTTTAAAGAAAATACAGCCTGAAACTTTTTTTTTGCAGGAAGAATAAAGACATGAAGAGCAAGTAGATTTTAAGCGTTTACCAAAGTAATGCTGAGCTTGCTCTTAGCATTTAGAAGTAATTGAACAGTATTTGTCTTGATGTATTTTTATGCACCACTGAACTAGAAGATATTTTTATAAAAGTAATTAAAGTATTAAAATGGACTGTCTTTTGTGTGAAGATGTTAAAACACCACTCGATGTAGTAACTGAAAACAAATCAGGATTTCACTGTTGGGAATGTGTTTGCCACTAGGCTCGGGGTTCTAAGGAGTATACCAATCAGTGTGGAGAATTTATGCCATGTGGGGGATGTGGAGCTATTTCTTAGTCAGGCTACTAGAAAACCTGAATAAATTCTTTTGTTCAAATACCATTGACTTTGAAATATGTAAAATACATTTGATGGGAACTAAAAACAACTCTGATTTCCCTTAATTCGTAGTGCAGTTGTCATGACTGAGCATGTCCCAAGATGTAGATCTGATTGCCCTTGGATATTGACATACTTCACAGTCTTTAGATGTTATAATTTTTGCACTACATTAGAAAGTATTTATGTTCACATAGTATTAAACCTGTATAACAAGTTTCCAGTTTAGAGGATACAGACTGAATTTTCAGTGTAGGAATAGGTAGGCATAAGTTTTTGCACTGTATGGAACCCAAGTGGCATTCTGAGTTGTTGTTGTCTTTCGGCTTTTCCCGGTTAGGGGTTGCCACAGCAGAACTCCGGTCCGCTAATGATTGGTAGTTGATTTTTACGTCCCGAGTTACCAGCCCTGACGTACAACCTTCAATGAAGGTACGCCCATTCATGCATGTCTCCACGCAGAAGACACTCTTGGTTAAATGAGCACAGTGTTAAGAATGTGAACTGCTAATAAAGCATTGCATGTAGTCCCAGGCTTGATTACCGCAACTTGTTTGCATAATGTACAGCTTTTGTCCAGACCAGAAATCAGTGCATGCATGCCTTGTAGAATTTATCTGATTAACAAAGCAGAGAAATTATTTGCAGGATTTATTTTCTACCTGGGACATGTGTGCATGACTCACCAGACAGTGTGCAAATTATGCTGTAAGTAGAGAACGCCGAAAACCACATCAGCTGGTTTAGCACATCTCAATATAATACACATTTTAGCTGCACATTTGCAGTTTGTTTATAATGGGATGTATACCCTTGCACTACCAATGGAGGTTGCTATTTTTCTCCGTGGGTGACATTCATAATGGTGCTTGACATTACATGAAGCAAACAAGGCCGAAGTGAAAATGCTGATGAGACTGTGGCACAACTGGGACTGGTATTTTCCCCTTTCCCCACTGTAGTGCAGTCTCAGAATTTTTATATATATATATATATATATATATATATATATATATATATATATATATATATATATATATATATAATTATCTGGGGGTATGGGGGGTGCAGAGAGGTTTACCCCCCACCATAGTACATGAGCTAAGTTTTTCACCAATGTGAGTTTCATCCTTTTGTGGTCAATGTAATACTGTTTGGCATTTCGATTGTTAGACATTGCGAATATATTCCGGTCCCATACATGCCTCCCGTCATTTATATTCTAACTCTGAGATTATATAACTTTGGGTGTGGAAGGTATCTGTGTTATTTGTTGTTGCCATACTGCCTTTTCCATAACATAGTACGAGGTAGTAGATCCTCAGTCTGAATTTAAGAGTGGTGCTGGGGGCTTGATTCTCCACACAATACAGACTTCAAATATTAGCCTTAGAAAGTTTTAACACCTTGGAAAGGATTTATTTGTCATTGAGGTGTAGCATTTAAAGTGCTGTGGCTTTGACTTTTCTTTGTTTTGACAGGGTGTATATTTTGTCTTGGGATATGTGAAGAGGTATGAGACCCAAGCTGTTCATTGTACTGTTGTATAAGTATGTTTTTTGAATTACTGATGAACTATGACACAAGCATAATGACTCTAGAGTCCTCCATAGTTCAAGCAATCTAATAATAAACTATATTTGCTCTTGATCTCTTTCATTAAATTATTGGAATGACTGCTTGGTCTTAGTTTGGACTGCTCTAACACATAGCTGATTACTTAAAACACATATGCTTCCCTAATTTTCTTTGTGCAGAAGCATGAAATGCTGCTTGTCTGTATTACATTCCTGTAAAATAGTTGGCAATAGGAATCCCCATATCATCTTGTGATGATGTGATGTATTGCCAGCTGTGGCAGGAGAAGTTGGGCAGTGGATGTGTAACATAAAATGCCAGCATAGCTAGCTGCAGTTTTGTAAAGAATTATTTGACATTTAAATATCAAACTGATTTCCACAGGTGCTTGTGTTGAAAATGTATTTGTAAAGCTGATTATGATAAAAATGTACCAACGGTGGGTCCTACAAGACAGAAATAAATACACCTGTATGTCAGACTGTAATGTAACTGTTGAAATGAATTATTGAAACAGAGGATACTGGAAGGGAAGAGGTTAATCTCAGTCCAGCTAACTTTGAAAAAATAGTCTGAAATTAATTTACTTGATTTAGGTCATAAAGATTGTATCTTACAGTTCAGATTGCAGCCAGAGACAAAATGTCTATGAAAACCAGGACTAGGAATCCTACTGTATTGTCTTTAGTGGTGAACTAATTGGTACCTTGGAAGGGTGGAAGTTTTTGAAATAATTTTATTGCTTCCAGATGGTATAACACATCTTAGCAAAGCTCTAAGTGTGTATGTATGGCAACACATATGTGCAAGTTTCTGGTTCATTTTCTAGTAAAGAGGGTAGTGTGGGAACCAGAAGTCAAGTGACCAGATGTATGTGATGTCATTCTGTAATCCAGCACTGAAATGTTTTCATACTAGATGAGACAAAAGTCTCGGGGCAGTCTGTTTTTGAAACCTGACAAAGAAGGATCACTCACCCACTTCATTTAGCTTTGCTTTAGTAAGTAACCAGGGAATAGTAAGTCTTTAGATCAGTCAGGAAAATATAATGAGATTAGTTAAGTACTGATGTCCTTCAAGAATGCAACTGCAGTCCTGACATATGGGTTGTCCTGCCTCAGGCAGCCCTTCGGTTGGCCGGATTCCAAAGTCTGGGTCCGGCGTCGGCTGATGTCGCCTCTTCCCCGACGTCAGAGCGGCTGGGGTATAAAAGCAACAGCCGACGCAATCTTCTTCAGTCTTTCTTGCGGCGCGGTGCCCGAAGCAGAAGCAGTTCGCAAGTGCCAGTCGGCCAGCTCCTGTGTTTTCAGATACCGAAGTCATCAAAAAGCTAAGTACCCCGTTGGGGAACCTTTTCTTGCCTCAGCCGATGTCAGACAAAACTGAAAAAGTTAATAATTGTTTGTCTTGTGGTAAACAAATACCTCATAAGGACTTTCATTCTTACTGCCTTCCCTGCCTCGGCCCAGACCACGACGTCCCGGCCTGTGCTGCCTGTGCTTGCTTCAACAAGCGCACACTTAGGCGCCGGGCAGAATTTGCTGAAGACTTTTTTGGGAAAAATTACTCCTATATCATGCCGTCGGAACTTCCGACAGCACATGTTTCCAAAAAACGGAAGGACCGGGACCGACCTTTGCGGCCTGCGACTTCCACCGACACCACGCCTAAGCCTACAGCGAGTGCATCGGTCTCTTCGGAGGCGGTAATTCAACCACTCCAGGCCGACAACACCGCTTTACCGCACACTTCGGTCCCGGAGGTCTCCCCGGTGCCGGTTGTTGTTTTTCCTCCTGAAACCGAAGCCCAAGATTTGCCTGACACCATACCGGTGGACAAAGTTACTCCAGCACGTGGGGCAGCTAGGCCTCCTGTGTCTGTCCATCAAGGCCTACACACGTGCTAAGGCTACCAGCCAGGCTAAGTCTCACCCTCCTAAATCTTTTTCACAGACTCCCTCTTCGGATAAACAGATCATGACTTTAGCTGCAGATCTAATTTCTTTAATCAGGGGCTCTTAGGCTCATCCAGACAGAGGTTCTCAGCCGCCTTCAGACAAAAGGCCTAGGGTTGAGTAGACAGATACCCTTTCCTCAGATGAAGCCTCTGGTGAGTCAGGCCTTTCAGATTCCCAGGAAGAACCCTTTCCGGCCTACGAGGATTCTGATGCAGATGAATCCATCCCCTCTGCCTCTCCTCCTGAGGATATTTCTTTCGGGGAAATTCTCCACTCTATGAGAGAGCATTTTCAGTGGCAGGGCCAGGATTTCTCCGACTCCAGGAAAAGGCTTCGGACCTTCCTTAAGTTACCCCAGCACAGGCCTTTAGCTATTCCCCCTGTGTTAGATGTATTGGATGAAGTGTACTCAGACTCCAGTACTTCTCCTGACTCTCTCCCTCCTGCTCCTTTCAAGCCAGACAGATATTACAGGGTTCCTGAAACTCATAAGCATCTCTTTAAGGCCCACACTGTTGATCTAGAAACTATTTCTCAGGGGCCCAAAGGAGTGGCCACTTCCACGGGCAAGAATCCTTTGCCCGCAGACAGGGAATCTAGGTCCCTGGAGAGGTGGGGGTAAGAAAGTTTATACCTCTACCACCCTTGCCATGAGGGCTCTAACTGTCTTTTTCATATGTTTCAGTATCAGGATTTTCTGATGGATGATTTGCAGAAAAGGTTAGCCTCTCCTGAGCCTTTAGATAGAAAGGCTTTGCAGGATTTGGTTCATAATACTCAGCAGGTTAGCAATAATTTTCTTCAGTGTGGTTATGATGCATTGGAAGCTTCATGTAGGGCAGCTATGACAGGGGCCGTCATACGTAGACATGCTTGGTTGAAAGAACAGTCATTGCCAGATCATGTTAAAGTAAAGCTTCTAGATGCACCTCTGGAAAAAGTCAAGCTATTTGGTGCTAATGCACAGGGTGTGTTGAAATCAATTGAGGAAAAGGCTAAATCAGTACAAACAGTCAAAGATTTCCTCCAGGTTCAGCCACCAAGATTCAGCAGGAATTGTCCATCGAAGAATTGGTCCTTTCCAGACACTGACAAGTTTCAAAGGGGAAAAAGCAGGCGTGCTCGAGGTAGAGGGCAATACCGAGGCTCCTACAGGGGCCGCCAATGGCAACCAACTAATCAGAGAAGTGGCGCAGGGACTCCCACTGCTCCACAGGGACAATCACAATGACTTGACTTTGACACCACCGACCAAGGCTCAACTGGAAGCTCCTTTAGGCGGAAAGTTATCCTTATTTTCAAAAATTTGGCATGTTTTTACAAAGGACGGATGGATTTTGAACATAATAGACAAAGGTTACAGGTTCCACTTCCATACCTTACCAACAAGACAAGGCATGCCAAACCTGCCACACAATCAGAGGGCAGATGCACTCATACAAGTTTCAAAGCTGCTACAAATCAAAGCTATAGAAAAGGTTCCTCCTCAGGAACAAGGCCAGGGATTCTACTCAAGACTGTTCCTTGTTCCAAGAAAAGAAAAGCAATGGAGACCTATACTGGACTTGTCCGCTCTAAACACTTTTCTCATTGTGCCAAAATTCAAAATGCTGACGTTACAGCAACTTCTTCCCATGCTGGGCAAGGGGTCTTGGCTGGTTACTCTGGACCTCAAGGAGCATACCTGCATGTCCCAATCAGACACAGCTGCAGAAGATACCTCAGATTTCTTGCAGGGTCAGAGCATTATCAACTCTCAGCATTGCCTTTTGGCTTATCTACTGCACCCAGAGTATTCACGAAATGCCTGGCATCAGTAATTGCACATTGCAGACTTAAGGGGATACAAATCTACCCTTATCTGGACGACTGCCTTATACAAGCGGACAGCCAGCAAGCCTTGATATAAAAACTTGGACTATGTCATTCACTTACTACAGGCTTTGGGATACACAGTCAACATTCAAAAATCAAGACTACTGCCATCCCAACAAATAATTTTTCTAGAAGCCAAACTGGACACAAATTCACAAATGACTTTCCTCACAGAAGAAAAACAAGGACAATTACCAGATTACTTCAAAAGTCTAGCAGAGCACACCCAGATGACTGCAAGGAAAATCCTGCAGGCCCTGGGTTTCATGGCATCTTGCATTCTCCTGATTCCACTGGCAAGACTACACATGAGAAAACTACAATGGTACCTAAAAAGTCTATGATCTCAACACAGCCACAACTTAGAAGCAATTATTCCACTCATTCCATATCTACAAAAGGAATTTTTGTGGTGGGCACAAGCAAGCCAGTTAAACAAAGGCATGCCCTTCAACAAACCTCAAGCAAGCCAAACCATTACAACAGACGTCTCAGATCATGGATGGGGGACGCACATGGAAGGCATATGCATTCAAGGGCAATGGGCTCCCTGGGAATTGCATCTGCACATCAATCAAAAAGAGATGCTGGCAGTGATTCATGCAATCAAGGCCTTCGGAAAATTTCTTCAACAAGGTCATCTGCTAATAGACAACACCACTGTTATGTGGTACATAAACAAACAGGGAGGCACCCATTCTTACCCCCCTTTTCAGACTAACAATGACTCTTTGGGAAAAGTCCCTGAAACTGAACATACAGTTACAATCCCAGTTTGTTCCAGGCAAGGACAATATTCTGGCGGACAGTCTGAGCAGAAACATTCTGGACCCGCACGAATGGATGTTGCATCCAGACATTTTTTCACAAATAACTCAGGCATGGGGAAGGCCGGACATAGACCTCTTTGCCTCACACCATAATCATCATCTGAAAAAATTCTGCTCAAGGACACACCATCCTCAAGCATGGAGAATAGATGCTCTCCTTCAGCTGGAATTCTCTAACAATCTATGCATTCCCGCCTCTACCATTAATGACCAAGGTGTTACTGAAGATCAAAGCAGAACAACCGAAAGGCATTTTGATAGCTCCAGACTGGCCAAGACAGCACTGGTACCCATTACTAAGAAGCATAACTCGCACCAAGCCGTGGCCCCTGCCTCTATGGCCTCTGCTTATAACTCAGCACAATTACAGGACTGTTCATCCAAACCTGCAAACATTGCAACTGACAGCTTGGAGGGTTACATGACCTCTCCCCATATATCTCTCTCCAAAAAAGTTCAAGAGATCCTACTGGAAGCACGCAGGCCTTCCACCAGAAAAAATTATTTAGCCAAATGGAAGAGGTTCAACATCTGGAATGCCAACAAGGGTCAGGATGCATCAGTAATGAACATCCCACAGATTCTAGAATACTTGGCAGAAATGCTTCACAATGGCCTTTCATATTCTTCCATAAAAATACACGCTTCAGCAATTTCAACAAAATACAACTGTGATCCACCTGTGTTTTCACATCCTTTGCTAAGACAGTTTCTAAGAGGGATAAAGAATATCAAACCTCCAAGAAAACCACCAGTGCCTGCATGGGACCTCAATTTCATCTTGGAAAAATTAACTCTTCCTCCTTTTGAGCCAGCAGCATCTTCAGAATTGCAATTTCTCTCCTGGAAAACAGTTTTCCTGTTGGCAATTACTTCAGCAAGAAGAGTCTCGGAGATACAGGCCCTCATGGCAGTACCTCCATTTCTCATTTTCCATCAGGACAGAGTCTCTTTAAGAACCAATCCTTCATTCATGCCAAAAGTGATATCCAGGGGTTTCTCTAAATCAAGCAATTCACCTGCCTACTTTCTTTCCCAATCCTCAAAATAAAGGAGAAAAGCTTCTGCACACTTTGGACATACAGAGGCAATTGCGCTATTACTTGGATAGAACAAAGGCCAGCAGAAAGTCTGACCAACTATTTGTAGCTTATGCTCCTGGAGTACAAGGGAAGGCAATTTCCAAACAAACAATTTCAAAATGGATTGGAAACTGCATCAGATTCTGCTACTCTTTCCATGGAAAAGGTGTGCCAGCCAATATCAGGCCACACTCCACCAGAGCTACAGCCACCTCCACAGCCTTCTTAAGAGGGGTGGCTACAAAGGACATTCTAGAAGTTGCTACATGGAGCTCTGTGCATACATTTTCCAAGCATTACAACCTGCCTTTATATTCCAGATCCCAAGCAGGCTTTGCTTCTGCAGTCCTGCAGGGCATTTTAGCTACACCATCCTTATCTTAGATCCTACCACCCCCAGCTTGGCTATGGTATTCAACCCATATGTCAGGACTGCTGTTGCATTCTTGAAGGACATAGTACAGTTTTGTACCTACCATAAATGTAG
>NC_056744.1:861269296-861316796 GCF_019279795.1 Protopterus annectens
TGCAATAGAAATGGACATTAACAATTTTCCTACCCCTCAGTAAAATGTAGGTGGCTTAGAAATGAAAATATGAGTGTAAATGTGAATATTAAGTGACAAGCAGTGATTCATTTCTCTACAGCAGGACATCTTAGATTAATAGTCTTATTGTCACTTTGTTAATTACTCCCCAGCCTTACTAATGTTGCCAGTTAATTAGCTGTCAAGTCACTTAGTTGAAGAAGCCAAAGCCAAACCCAAAATGGTCAGGACACCACATAGAGCTATGAGTGCTAACTGAAAGTATACAAAAAAGCACTATAGGCTTAAATGAGTTAAGAAGGAATATTTAGGGGCCTGCATTTTTGTTTTGGATTGTGATGCCAGTGTGTGCTGTAGACCTAATAGAAGTGACTCACTTTGCCCGTTTCATTGTGTGCTGTTTGCAGTTAAAACACTGATGGCTCTGGTGTCATTATGACATTTCTCCATTGGCTAGTTCCTGGCTTCTTTCTTTGAATCTTTAGGTGGTGTTGGACTCTATGGGGTGGGGCATCCTGTCCTTTGGTAGCATATGGTACTTTTCTACTGTATTAGCACTGGATAATACCCTAATGGTCTTTCTTTGTCCCCTTTTAGTTTGGTCCTTGTTTCCCTGTTCTTTTGCTGGAAAAAAAAAGACTAGAGGTAACTGTGGCCAGTGTTGGCTAGTAGTTAGCAGAATATGCATTATGTGAGAACTTAATAACATGGCTAATAAAATGCATTACTGGGAATGAAACTTGGATATGTAGTATGGAATGTTTCTCTGTTAGCTAGGATAAATACAGTTTTAATGTGATTTTTTTGGATGTATATGGAAAATCTTTTGCTAAGGAAATGCATAAGAGCAATAGACTATGGTCACATTAGTGATGTTTCACTAGAATTAAGTCTGCAGAGCTGTTCTAAAAAAATCTGTTGCATCTGTAATTTTTAGCAGAGGATGTACAATTGAAGCCAGCATACTTGCGTATTTCCTTGTATTGAATCAGTAATCTGTAGCACTTCCTTGGCTTGATAAATGGCATTGTAAACAAAGTTAAGGAGAATTAGACATCCATTAGTTAATAGAACATGGGTGAGATTAAGCAACTTGTGTCCTGTTAATTCTGCAGAGAGGCACTGCCGGTAGAATCACTTACACCAGATGGTGTACCACTCTACTGAGTGAGATGCAGGGAGGAACATTTTAATGAAATGAAATTATATTTATGGTTTCTTTTTAAAGCATGTTGGCAAGAAAGAGTAAGAAAAGGGTATTAAACTTCCTTGTATGGTTTGCATTGGATGGCTTAGGTAATTAATTTAGTCTAGTTCTGCAAAGCATTGTATAGCAGATATAGTGGCCAAGTAAATATGACCATAGTTTTCTTATAAAAGACATTTTATTTTCTTAAAAAGAAAATTACAAACTTCATATTTTATTGATTTTTTTATGAGTAATGGACCCTTGAGATCTTTGTGTTTTTTTTATCTGCTTGCTTATTTTAGGTTGCAACCTGTCAGTCTCATTATTGTTAAAAGAATATCATTCCTTGACAATACTTGGCAAATGTAAGTAGCCATGGTCTTGCATAATCCAAAAGTAGGTTTTAGTTATTACTGATAGTTTTACAATTTACACTTTCCATTTTGCATATTGTTAAATTGGAAACATATGTCTGTTACATAAATGAAGATATGCATCGCTAAGTGTTAAACTGCACACATTTTTGTTATCTTTTTTACTGAGAGTTTGAATAACAAAAAGTGCCACTTTAACCATTTGCATTTAGATACAGGAAAACAGATCAGGTATAAGTAAAAGTTCATATAAAGTAGAAAGAAAAAAAACAAGTGATGGCTCACATTTGTAGATGAAAAAAATAGTTTTGCACCTAGTGCTTGAATAAAACACAAGTCAAAAGCTGTGGAATAAATGCTTTAAAGTACTTGCCCTTTTTCAGTGTTTAATTCATTTTTTCAGCTGTTTCTTTGTGATCCCCAGAGATTCAAGATGAGCAGGATGATTGTCCATGTTGAGGTTCAGTGTAAAGGTCCTGACTGCACGTTAGCATGTAGCGGTATCAGGGGTGTAGCTAGGATTTTCAAATTTGTACTCACAGCTCTCAAACTGCTACCCCCCCCCCCCCCAGGCAAGCTACAGCCATTCTTGTAATTCAAATTCACTGTTCGCTCTTTTAGTGTTGATGAAGAGGCATTCGCTGTAATGCCTCTTCAGTAATATACTATAGATTCACTCAAACTTGGTTCCTTGAATTGAAAATGAACCTGAAAGTCAGTTCTTTGAAAAATGCAGCATGGTAGTTGGGGTAGAGGATTCATGCTTTAGTTTTCTGTAACTAAGGTACATGTTTTGAGCTTGAGTAAATTACTAACCATCTGCTACCCCTAACTAGGGTGTTTCATTCACACACACACCCCTACCTACCTCTTAGTTCAAGAAATATGGACAAAGCCTAAAATAAACAGGGACAGATATTAAATAATGCTCTTGTGGGCTTAGAAAGTTGCTAGAATAACAGGATTTGTGCTAGTATGAGAAAGTTGGTAGAATAACAGGATTTGTGCTAGTATGAATTTTTCTAAAGGACATGAAGTCAAACTCAAATGTCTGTCATTATTTAGCAACTTCAGCCTCAAAAATGAGGAACAGACAAAATATATGGGGCAAAAATCTGGACATTCTGCAAAATTTGGACAGTTGAGAGGTATGCTACCTACCTACCTACCTACCACACACACACACACACACACACACACACACACACACAACAAATACCTCTCAACCTCTTAGAGCAACAAACTCATAAATAAAACTGAGGCAAAGACACAAAAATAAGGACATTTTTTTTTAATATTGCTCTTATAAACTTAGAAAGATAATAGAATAGTAGCAGGTCTTGCATCAGTATGAATTTTCTGAAAGGTATGAAATCTGAAACTCAAATGTCAAATGTCTGCCATTATTGTCTAACTTCAGCCTTTAATGATTTGCCACTAATTTGCAGAAAACTGCAATTTTATGAAAAACTGACCAAAAACGTGATGCAAAAATATAAAATTGCCAGACAATACAGCTGGGAACATGTCAAAGAAGGGACACCATTTTAATATGAGCACTGTTAACTTGAGCAGCTGACAAAATTAGAGAATCTACATGCATTTCTGAAATAAAAGTAATGTATAACTGATCATTACGGTTATTTATAATTGTAAACCCTCCACGTTTTCTTCCAAAATTGCTATTTTGCAGAGGGATTATTAGGGGGAGAGCAACATTTTGAGCTAAAATTGGGGACAGTTGAGAGGTTTGGATATTCCTAATTCTATAAAGTGATTTATTTGCACAAACCTCTCAACCTCTTAATGCAGGAAATCTGGACAAGGCCAAATATATAGGAGGAACATACAAACAGTACTAAAATTGATCTTGTATAAACTTAAGACAGTTGATAGAATAACAGGTCTTGCTTTAGCATGCATTATTCTGAAGATTATGATGTCTGAAACTTAACGTCTTGTCATTATTTAGTGATTTCATTCCTAAATGATTTGCCAGAAAAGTTTTATTTTGCATTTTACAGCACAAACACCAATAAATGTCTGCTAAACAAAGCAATGCAGTCTCACAATGAAACTAGACCTAGCATTAAAACTTCTCTGCCCTTGAAACTCACATTCATTGAAGCAGCACTGAAACCCACATTCAAAGAAAATACATTTTGCCAGAGGCAGATAAAGATTAACTTTGGGCTATTTTTAAATCATAGGCCCCTTGCACATGAAATATCACGTGTTCTTTGATGCACCTTCCTGATTGTATTAAAATATATTCCTTGTACAATACAGTATAGCTGTTAGAGAGTGTTTTAAATTTATTGTTTTGAACATTTTTCCAGTAAACAATGAAATAAAATGCATGTACCAATAATGACAAAACAGCCCAATTCAGAACATTTCCATCATGGAAGTCTACTCAAACTTCTACAGTCCACCAGTATCAGTAAATATGCACAATCTCTGAACCAGTAAAAGCCATCTACATAATATCACATTAAAGAAATCTGTAACTAATGAAGAGGTTGCTGCTAGCAAACAACTTTATATTTCATTGCTTCATCTACAAATAAAGTGCCTATTGCCCTTGAGGAATAAATTGCCTATGTTGCATTAAAAAAATGATACGCTAGTAATATTGCAATAGGGAATGGATGGCAAACTGATAACAGGTTCATAGTTACTACTAGATATCTTTGTCAAAAAGGACTACAGCATCCACCCCCCTTTACAACATGGTACAGTGTCAGCAATGCATTTACCTACTGTGGGAGAAGAACCCACAGCCTTCTGCATCAAAAGTAAGTATATTACCTGTTGTGCTATTAACAATACAAGCAGACTCAGCATAAGCAGCACTAAACTTTAGTTCCCCTGCAGCTCTCAGCTCCTTGTAAAATGTACTCGACACTCAGCTGTATCTCTGAACTTTGCAGCACAAGAAATCTGGAAAAAGCCAACATTTATTGGGGGGGGGGCAAAAGCCCAAAAACCAGGGACACATTTTAAACTTTGCTTGTATAATTTTGGAAAGTTGCTAGAATAAAATGCACAATCCTTACCACCATGCATGTCTTAACCCAGAACCATATGCACTACAGTCAGTGCAACATACCACTATGCTAAATCAGCAGTTTGAAAAATAGGAAGACTGAAACTTAATGGCTATCATTTAGATAGCTCTCACCTCTTAGCACAGAAAACCTGGAAAAACAAAGCCAATAATGAGGGAGTACAAATTCAGTTCTCACTTCACATCTTAGCACAAATAACCTGGACAAACAACAAAAACAATAATGGGGGAAATACAACTTCAGTTCTCACTATAGCTGGGGAATACAACTTCATTTCTCACTTCTCACCACAGCTGGGGAATACAACTTCAGTTCTCACTTCTCGCCACAGCTGGGGAATACAACTTCAGTTCTCACTTCTCACCATAGCTCACAACTGTTAGAAAACAAAATATGAACAAAGTTCAGAAGTGGTGGTGATTAGGGACTTTAGGCTCTTTTTACCCTGAGGCAAAGGTACAGGGTTTGAGCCTAAACACCTATAGCCAGCAGGTGTATTATGTGGGGGGCATTTACACACACACACTCCTTACCTGATAATCCAATCATGCTGTTCACACACACTCCTTACCCGATTATCCATCCACGCTGTTCACACACACTTGACATAACTATAGAATGCCTTGTGGTTGCCTTTATAATCTGCAGCAATTTTGTTTCCATAGCTATCTTTAGATGATTTGATGAGGAATCTCAGTTTTTTGCTGAGGCTAACAAGGGAGTTTTTCCAGTCTTGTGATTTCACTCTTTTCTGCAACATATTTTTCCTTCTGTTGTAGTTTGTTTATGGTAGGGGACCACCAGATTGACTTCCCTTTTTTGGAGGAGAGCATCTTGGTTCTGTTTAGTATGGCCCATTCTATGCACTCGTGTATATGCTCTTACTGTGGATTGGTTTATGATTCAGCAGTCATACACCTATTTTCCATTTGCGTGGGCATCGTGAAGTTTGCACCTCTGTTTTTAGAAGCCTAAAATTGGCTTTGGAAAAGTTTTTTACGGTGGTTTCTTTTAATAGGGGTGTGGATGGGATGTGGATGTCCATGGTGATAAGCTTTCGGTTTGATCTGACCATGGAGGAATTGATTTCAGGTGTAGAGCAATGGTTGCCCATGTTGGTAATGACCAGGTCAAGGATGTTTCTACCCCTGGTTGGGGTAAGAATTAGTTGGTCCAGGGCAATGGAATTAATGAATTCCAGAAAAAGTTAAGCAAGTGTGTTGGTACATGAGTACTTTTCCCAGTTAATGAAGGGGTAGTTAAAGTCTCCCAGTATAAGGGTATTGGGTTGTACCCTAATATTCTCCAGTGTGTTTAGGAATGTGTAGTGGGAGTCTTGGGACATGGTGGGGGATCTATAGCAGGCTACAACCTGGCTTGCAGTTTTACCCAGTGTTAGCTGTACCTGAAGTATCTCTGATGCATTACGTTGGGCTACTTGTCTGGAGGTGTGCATATCTTTAATGAATATGGAGACATCTCTGTCTTTAGTGCTTCGGTCTGGATTAGGGGGGCGAAAGGTGTGGCATGAATTATAGCTTGGTAATGCTGTGGTACTCTCCAGAGCCTTGAACCAGGTTTCAGTCACTGCACAGATGTCGATGTTCTCTATTTTAAGGAGTGCTTCAAGTGAGTGCATTTTGAGATTTATGCTTTTAGCATTGAGTAGCATAACCCCCAGATTTTGTGTGATAAAAGGGTTTGCATGTCTGCTACAATGGTGTCTATAGTCATAATTCACCATGCATCTTGTTTCTTGAATTACCAGCATATGCAAGCATCATTATCATTTCTACATCAGGATTACTACCCAAGAAAGATCATTACAGTCACTGCAGGAATTGCCATCATTTGCATTGCAGAGGTTCACAATTATTATTTTTATTTATTTCCATTTTTTAGTATGGGAGTATACTTTTAAAGTTTTGATTCCATTTTTATTATTGTCTCTGTTTTATTGATATCCCAATTTCTGGATAAGCAGGATGTGTGGCTCTCTTAATTTTGCACTGTGCCACCTAGTGTGTGTCCTGCCTTAACCTTGTTAAATCCAAGTAGATGTTATCAGCAGGATATCATGTGAACCTATGTTGTAAAACCTTCACTTACTCCATGAAAGTCTACATTTCTGTTCTTGAATTAACAGCCAGATTATTTGTATTTAGAGGCATCTGGCTACACCTACCACACTGTTTATCTAGGATTCCTAGAATATACTTCTTGTCCTTGCTAGCCTTCCCCTGTTATTTCCTTTCTTCCTTTCTTCTGTTTCAGTCTCTAGATTATTACATTTCTCACCATGTTAGGGGTGGGGAAGGAGAAAGCAAGGCATACATTTTAATGTTTTTCAGTAGTACTAGAACTTGTGCATACAAATTGTCCTCTTATTTCTTCTTATGTTGCCAGAGTACTATTTTTAGCTTGACACACTGTGAATACTTTCAGTGAAATCTGAAAACAAATGTTCTTCCATAAAATGTATTACTGCAGCTATCAAAAACTTAGATTTCATGTTAGATATTAATTTTCCCTTTTTGGGTTTATGCAGTAGACTGATAATGCTTAAAATATTTTGCAAAATATAAAAACTCGTGCACCTCTGTTGAACATTACACCTCCTAACTGTTATAACTTCACATAATTCAGCCTGATGTTTTGTTGTAGCCATCTTTTTATAGTACTGTTTAAATGAGATAGCTGTCATCTTCCGAAAATATTTTCACAAATATAACATGCTTTGACACTGTACAGCATGTGATAATGTTTCCTACCACATTTATTAAGTGACTAGTTATGATAAAAATGCAATTTCCAAATACAACCAAAAGCTTACGATAAGACTGAATATTATATATTTCAACACTCTTTATAACTTATGCCATTTTCTATATTTGGATTGTAGGGTTTCAGTATAGACATTTTCTGTGGTACTTGACAAATGGCATATAGCATTATTTATATAAAGTCCTTGGTGAGATACTTTTACAACTATGACTGAGAATGATGTACTGAACAATTGATCATGTATATGTATGTGTATACACACACACACACACACACACACACACACACACACACACACACACACACACTTCAATTGATTGCCTTCCATTTGTG
Source organism: Protopterus annectens (assembly GCF_019279795.1). NCBI lineage: Eukaryota > Metazoa > Chordata > Ceratodontiformes > Protopteridae > Protopterus > Protopterus annectens. The sequence goes on from NC_056744.1 coordinate 861,277,069, forward strand.
AACGCTCTTGCCTTCCAACCTCAATGATAATCCATTTGCTTGTACTCTCTTGCCTTCCAACTTCCAACTCAGTGCTTGCACACACTTACTTCAATGATAATCGTCTGTTCGTTGCGCTCCTCTGTTTGTAGCGCTTGCCTCAGTGATAATCCTCTGTTCGTTGCGCTTTAATCCCCTGTTCGTTGTGCTTGCATACTTCAGTTGATTGCCTTCCATTTGTGAATGTTCTTGCCAGCTCCAACTCTGCCTTCCATTTGTGAACGCTCCAACTCAATTTGCTTGTTTCCTGCCCGCTTGCAGCCAGCCGGACATGATGTGAGCTCACTTCCGACTGGCTGGTATCCTCCTTAAAGGAGCCAACACCTCCTTAAATGTACGTACGTTTTTTTTTTTTTCCAAAAAAGCTACCCCCCCTTCTAAAAAAGTTGTACTGAAATCAGTACAGTGCGTATGCCTCCCGACGTCCCTGAGAGGTATTACTGAATGCCTTTCATTGTAGCAGCTACATTCTTTCCTACTTGTGAACAGAACAACAGATAATCTGTAAATATGCAGTATGACTGGCATTTACATAGCACCATTTCATTGATGGGAGTAAAATGCTTGCACGTGTATATGTGTGTGTGTGTTCATGGCATAGATTATAAAGTCAAAGAAATCAGAAATTAAATGTCAAGTAGGGTAAAGTCAAAAACTTTAAATGTATGTTTGTCTAGGAAAGGTTAGTTCATGTAAAAGCTGAGTTTCACCTGTTTGCCTGTCATAGATAATGAAGTTTCCAACAAAGAAACTGTTCACCAACATCGAAACATAATTGTGACTGACTGCAATTTAAATAATTTGGATAAGTCATACTGCTTAGAACGGGGTGATTGCATAAACTTATTTTCTTTTATATGCTCAACTGCAGTCTGGAAACAAAAGGAATATTGAAATGTAACACCTATAATAAAACTGAAGCTCAAAGTAAACTAAACTTCAAATCCTTACTGAACGTCTGCTATACATGAAGAGCTTACTATGTAGGAATGTGTATCATTTCATTCTGCCAAAGAACTACACGGCTGTAATAACTGTAACCACAGTAAATAAATGGAACGTAATTTAGATCTGATGTTGTCAGTTTTCATTTGCTTCTCAATTCTTGGGTCCAGATCTGTTTCATGGATCCAAGTCGGATCCAAATCGGATGCTTCTGCTAGCTCCTGGATCAATCAAAGCTCTAGATCTATTCCCTTTCCCACAATGCCTTAGTCCATAAGATACCTCAGATCTTATTCAGATGTAGTCGTTGTAGCTCTCAAATACTTAAGTTTTTTTTGGGTTTCAGTGAGTTGATAATTTTCTACATTTTATATTTAATATCTTAAAATCTTTTTCTTCTTATATCTTATGGTTTCTAATAGCGTTTCCTCCCTTTTTCCCTTTCAAGTACGCGTGTATTTCTGTTTGATCTACCATTGCTGCTAGTTTCTTGTAGTACCTTTCGGTACTTCTAACTTTATTGCTGGTATATTTCTTTTACCTTTAATTTTCTAGTAAAATATCTTTAGATTTATTCTTATCCTTTCCCTTCTAGTGTAGTTTCCGTTAATTTTCCTTTAAGTGCATAATGTCAGAGAAACCAGCAGGTTTCAAAAAATGTACTACCTGTGGCCACAAAATTCTGCTGTCAGATGAGCATTCAGAATGATATATTGTGGAGGCCCAGTACATTTGAATTTCAGTTGTGATATTTGTAAGGGGTTTAACCCTAGGGCCATCAAAGACTAAAAACAAATCAACTCTCTGGGGATTTGCTACCCTCTAAATATTCGATTCACCAGCATCTGGGGCTCATTCCCCTAAAAAGTCGGATAAGAAAGATTCCAGAAAATGCTCTCTGGAGCCTGCTGCCTCTTATTTATTTATTTATTTATTGACATTTAGCAACTGGGAACATCCAAAAGGGTCAAAAAACCCATTTTCAGTGGACACCCAGGGAGAAAAGCTCCACAGTGATTTAAAAATTGACAGTAATAGAACAGCACATTTCATTTGAATAACATTTGAAATATATGATATGAAGTTATGATAGAAAGTGCATAGATGCATGAGGTACAATGGTAAGTGGATAATTTATATAGTAAGTTACATTTTTTTAGACAGAAAATAATGTAAATATATATTTTGCAAGATAATCTGCATTTTTTTGTTTGGAAAAAGAATATTGGATTGTTCTGGAGATGAAAGGATTAGTGATTTGTGATTAGTAATATTAATGCAAGAGAAAGGAGTAAAGAGGGTAAAAATAAAAGTGAAATGTTAAAAGTTAGGTTAGGTTATTAGGGAGAAATTAGATGTGTTATGTTAAGAAACTTAAGAGAAAGAATAGTAGGAAGGGGATATAGAAGGAGAAGAAAAATGTGTGTGGGGGGGGGGAGATGAGAGGAGAGGAAAAAGCTGTAAGGAGGTTGGAAGGGTGGAGAGGAAGAGGTGAAGAGAGGAACACAATAAACACTGAAAAGTGGGGATTAGATGTTTGTTGTAGGGCAAAGATGGATCCATGTGTTGACAAGGTAGTTTTTTTAGTGTAAGCTTGAACTTTTTGGTATTTTCTATACTAGTGATATTGTTTGGTAGGTTGTTCCAAAGTTTAGCTATGACTTTAGAGGCAAGACATTGGACAGCTCTTTTCCTGGGCTTCTGAACATCTATGAGTAGTCTATCAGCAAACTAAGTTTTCTGGTGGGAATGTGGGTATGCAGAATAGATTTTCATGCAGGACAGCTATCGGGTTTGTATATTATTTTTTGTACAATAGAAAGTTGAAGGTAGTCGAGATAGTGGGGGAGTTCTAGCCATTTTAGCTTTTTGAGATCATTGCAGTTGTGGGTGCAATAAGATGAGCCTATAGCAAATTTACTAATTTTGTAAAAACAAGACTGGAATTTGATTTTGAGTGTGTTGTATATATTAGTAAAAGTAGGAGAACTGTAGAGTAGAGAAGGGATCAGGTAGGTATTTGCAAGAGTTTTTTGGTATTTGGATCCAAAAAGTATTTGTCTGTAAAGCATCCCTAGTTTGCAGTGGAGTTTTTAATAGCATTTTGTATGTACTGGTGAAGTGTAAATTTGCTGTCTGTGGTAATGCCTAGTAGTTTAGCACTTGTGATGATTTCAATCTCAGTTTTGTTATGGGACTAGATTTTGAATTCAGATGTGCAAGTTTTAGATGAGAACAGTAAAATTTTAGTTTTGTTAGGATTAGGTAGCAATTGTGCATCATTTAACCATTCTATTGAGGAAAATGCGGTTTGTATTTTTTTTTTAGTAGGTCTGGTATGTTAGAGGAGGAGATGATAGTGAAATTGTCAGCATACTGGCTTGGTATGCTGTTGTGGCAGGCAGTGTGTAGATTACTGATAAATATATTGAAAAGGAGAGGGGGGGTCCAAGAATGTATCCCTGTGGGACACCCATTCTATTAGTCTGGTATTGAAATAGGCAACCTTGCCACTCTTCAGCTCTGAGTTTGGAACCTCCAGCAAAAATGACTAAATCTTCAGATCCAAAGATTCAGAAAGAAAAGTCACCCCAGATCCAATCTCCACTCTTGAGTTCAGATCCGATCACCTCTAGGCAGCCACCTCCCTCCTTGGAGCGTTCTCCGAGACACCACCATTCAAGGCCCTCATCCACAGCATCTTCAACTCATTCTTCAAAATGTTTTACTGAAGCCGATGTATACAAGATGATGAAGTTCCTGTCAAAGCAGATACAAATGAGGGTTCTCCCGGCTGTGATCCTGTCGGGGTCTGGAAACTTTAGTAAGCCCAACCCCCCCAACACTAGCTCCTTCTCTGATCTGACCTATGGTTTTGATGTTATCGAAGCCGAAGGATCTAGAGTCATTCATGTCAGATCTGAAGATACAGGTGTCTTCGACTCCAGTGGCATCTCTGAGTGGACCAGCTCCGAGGCACTGATAGAGCCATAGCATTGGCACCAGATTCAGAGTGTTGGAGTCAACTCCAAAATTGTTGGAGCAGTCTCTTCCCCTCTGAGCCTTGGCATTAGAAAGCTTGGCTCAGACTCACTCTTTGAGTGCTCTGCTTTCGGGGATGAGGAAGCTTATGTAAGCATGTTCTTTCGGAACCATCAGTTTCCTTCTCTCTGGGGCATTCGGCATTCAACGTTGTGGAGAGAGTTTTCTCTATCCCTAGAGCTGAAACTTCTCCATATTTTTGTCTTAGACCATCCTAGCCCATTCATTTCTGTGTCTTGAACCTCATTCATCCCTTCCAAAGGGACAGCCATCCCAATTTAGCCACCAGGATACCCATCAAAGTATACTGATTTCCTACGATACTTCTCTGGAACATCCCACTGAAGATGCTCCCAGGAAAAGAAAGTGCAAAAGGAGGCAGACTCTCCTCAAGAGCCAGTCACTGAAGATACTGACTTTGATGAAGGGGAAGGATCCCCAAGATCACGACCCGACAACTTCTCATTTGGAGACATTCTGGAACTCCTAAAGGAAAGGGGTGGTTGGTCTCCAGTCAACCCATCCTAAGAGGAGTTTGTATTCTTGGAGGCTTTTGGTGCTGGCCCATCTACCTCCTGGGTGACTCTGCCCACTGATGAACTTATTGATTTGCTCTCTCAGTGGATGTGGAAGGAGCCTAATACTGTTTAACCCATACCAAACAGACCAGTCAAGATCCTGGCACCATCTAAGGACAAAATCTATTGAAGCATCTATTGTAGCAGCAGCCACCAAGAAGGAACTTGCAGAACAGAGCTCCACTGTCCACCCACCTAACAGGGAGTCTAGGGTGTTGGGCATATTTGGGAAGAGTGTTTATACTTCAGTCTTTTCACTTTGATCACTGAACTACCTGGCACATTCCACAAGACTCCAGAAGGATTTCATTAAAGAACTTACCCAATCCCTCTCTGGGACCATATCCTTCGAGGCTGAAAGCACTATTGCCTCACAGTTGGCCACCCTTCAGTCCATTTCCAATTCATCCATGAGGCTCATCTCTCATGTAGCAGAAGGTACATCATGGGTAGAGGGTTCAGCTATTTCCATCAGGAGGCATGCCTGGATGCGCTTGTCTGACTTTGCAGAACCCCTTCAGAGCTTCCTTCATCAATGCTTCTTTTGACAGGAGTTCTCTATTTGGCCCTAAAATGAAAGACACATTCTCCAGGTGTGAACAGGAAGGAAAAACCCTGTCTGCTGTGGGCATAACATTTTTCGACTCCTCAACTAACCTTTTGTAGGAATCAATGAGGCCAAAAGATGTGGTTCAGGAAATTCCAGGGTTCCTTCCAAGGTCCACATGGAGATAATTCTCCCAGAGGCTGGGGGGGAGGGGGCTCTAATGGAAGACACCACTCTTGTGACAGAGGGTCAGCAAAATCAAGGATTGAGAAGTTTTCTCTAAGACCCAACCAGTGCTCCTAAAAGAGGCCCAACTGTCCTTCTCTAGAGGTGGTTGGGGGTAGTTTATATCTGCACCAGAGATCCTTGTTAAAAATCACAAAATATTCATGGGTGCAGAGGATAATATCCAGAGATTATATCATCCCCATCAGCCTCCTCTGGTTTCAAAGAAAATCCTCGATGGTCCATCCAGTCAGAGGGAGGCAGCAGCACTAGAAGTAAACAGGCTTCTAGAAAGAGTCATTGAATATGTTCCCCCAGACCAGAGAGTCAAACTTACTCAAGAATCTTTTTAGTGCCAAAGAAAACAGGGAACTGGTGATCAATTTTGGATGTCAGCAATCTGAATCAGTCGGTTTACTACAAGAAGCATCAGGTGGTCATGGTTCAGTCCACTCTACCTTTTCTGTGCACGGATGATTGGATGTGCTCAGTAGATCTTCAGGATGCATACTAACATATCAAAATGGACAGATGCTCCAGGAGATATCCGTGCTTCTGGCTGGGGGCCACTTATTACCATTTCAGAGCTCTGCCCTTTGGTCTCATCACAACCCCCAGAGTGTCCACCAAGTGTATGGCAGTAGTGACAGCTCACTTGAGGCTGTAAGGATTCAGAGTTTTTTCTGTATCTAAATGAGTGGCTCATCACTGCTCTGACCAAACATCAACTGATACAAGCTCCAGATTGCATACTCCACATTTTCTCCCATCTGGGTATTTCAATCACTTGCAAAAAATCTCATCTGGAACCAAGTCAGATATTATAATTTATCAGTGTTTCTTTCAACACAGTTACACAAACGTCATCTCTTCTTTTGGTGAGAGTTCAGAGTATTCAATTCCAGGTCAAGAATTTATTTTATTTATTGACTTTTGTTTACCGGGAATGTCCACTGGGCCAGAAACCAGCCCATTGTCGGTGGAGGTCCGGGGAGAAAAGATCCAAGAGTTACAAGTACACTAACATTAACATATCATTACAAATGTTTCATGCAATTGCAATAGTTACAAGCAGTTTGAAAATAAAACAATAGCTCAAGTTACTTGTGAACGTATAAATTCAGAAGAGTTAGAACGATACATAAATGGTAGAGGGTTGATAGAGGAAAGAGATCAGGCTAGATGCAGATAGTTCTGAAGAATTAATGTAGCTGTGTAAGATAGAAGGTTTAGAGGATTGTGAGTAGACTTAGAAGCAGAGAGTACGGCAGATGGCAGAGGGGTTGTATGAACAATTACATATCCAGTTGGAGAGGAAATGATTATGCAGTGCAGTTTTAAATGCAGAAGGGATTTCTTCAAGATGGAGTTTGCCTGCAGGTAGTTTGAGTTTGTGTGTTTGGAGTAATAGTTGATGTTCTGATCGCAGGGGCCTAGGAGGGTTGTAGAGGATGAGAAGGGAGCTAAGGGCAGGGCAGTCCAGAGGTTTGTGAATAAGTATGTTGGTAATAGTGAGCTAAATGAGTAATAGGTAATGAGGGAATTCAAGCCACTTAGGGAAAAACAATGATGGGTAGAATGGTGACACTTTGTGGCAAATTTGGAAATCTTGTTGTAGCAAGATTCGTGTTTTGTTTTTATGGATACTGCAGGTCTGTTAGTAAAGGTGCACCATAGGTTAATGAAATTAGTAGGTAAGAGAGGGCTAGAGCATTTTTAGTTGGTAAGGAGAGGAATTTGTTATGCCTGTATAGTAGCCCTAGTTTGTGTGTTTTATTGATAATATTTTGTACGTGGAGATTGAACCTAAGGTTTTCATCAATAATGACACCTAACAATTTGACAGTGGATAATAGCTCAATTTTAGTAGCATTTAGAGAAAGTATGCTGATGTCCATTTTGTTGATGGGAGAATTTCTTTTGGGGGTAAAGAACATGAGTTTTTATTTTTTGGGGATTTAGAGAGAGGTGGTTTGTGTGGAGCCAGAATTCCACAGTTGAGAAAGCAGCTTAGCTATTTTGCTGTAGTATGTCAGTTTTGGGGACAGAGCAGACTATGGTTGAGTCATCCACATACTGGTCTAGGTAGCTGTATGGTATAGTTTGATGAAGTTTGTTTATGAATATGTTAAATAGAAGAGGGCCTAGAATTAAGCCTTGTGGAAAATCTGTTGGGTTGTGAAGGAAGGGGAAATTGAATCTTGCCATTTAACAGCATGTTCTCTGTTGGAGAGATAGCTGGAGAGATGGCTTTTGAACCAGGTAAGTGACTGGGTAGATATTCCTATAAAGAAGAGTTGGGAGAGGAGGATAGTGTAAGAGAGGGTGTTGAATGCTTTTGACAGATCTAGGAAAAGAGGTGACATGAATTGTCCTGAGTCATGGGCTATCTGCCCTGGGGCATTTATAAGCCTAGCCCGATTGTTTGGCTTAACATGAATTGGAATTCTATTCCAGAGTGAAGGGAGCCTCTTGGTTATGAATCTGTCCCTCCAGCGTGTTCTATTTATTTCTGTGCTGAGGTTCAAGTCCCTCGAGCGCGTGGCTCTATGGGATTTAGATTTACTGAGGTGGAGATTAGAGTGGTAGATGTGCTGTGACCAGGACGGAATCCATGCTGGGTAGGAGAAAGGATTTTGTTTTGTAAAAGATAGTGGATAAGTTGTTTTTGGACACATTTCTCTAGGATTTTGGATATAGGTGAAAGTATAGTGATGGGACGAATGTTGGAGATATCGGAGGAAGGGCTGCCTTTATGGAGGAGTAGGATGATGGCTTTTTTTCCAGAGGAGATGGACGTATGATTCTTGGATGGACCTGTTGGTAAGGATGCTTATTGGGTAGGCTACTACGTCATCAGCGATCTTAAGAAATTTGGCAGGAATTCTGTCGGCAGAGTTGGCACAGGGTCTTAGATTATAGAGGAGTTTTTTGACGTAGGAAGTGGAGATAGGAGAGAAGTTAAATTCTAGAAATTCATTCAAAACTCCTTTCTCTGAGCTCAATTAATCCGTCAAGCTTTAAGGTCCATGTCAGTGGCAATCATCCTAGTACTGTTATCAAGGAACCATACGAGAGTACTACAATGGACCTTTGCTTGTCAGTGGTCCCTTCTTTACCACCCTCTGTCCATTCACATAAAGATAACTCAGGCTTGCTGTGGTGGAGTCAATCAAGTCAAGTGCAGGATGTTTGTCCCTTTGTTCTTCCCTAACCCAAGGCCATAGTGATCACCAGATGCTTCCCAGATCAGGTGAGGAGGGACTTCCTGAGAAGGACAGTCCAGGGCACATGGTTCCCCAAAGAGGCCAACACTCATATCAATGTTCTGGAAATGAGAGCTGTCCTCTTAGTGTTGTAGGCCTTACAAGACGCTCTCCCCACCAGGATCCTCCAAGTATTGCAGGCCTTCGAAGACACTCTCCCACTGGAACTATTGCAGCTCAGATGGACAACATGTCAGTGGTCTGGTATATTAACAAACAAGGGGGGACCAAATCTTACCCCCTATGTCTTCAAGCTTTGAGAGCATGCCAATGGGCAATCTCATCCAGTCTATTTCTGATGGCAATGCACATTCTGGGGAAGTCCAGCATGATTGCAGACAAGTTAAGCAGGTCTGTTGCTAATGCCTCACGAGTGGTCTGTCACTATGAAGGTGGCATAGAGAATTTTTCATTGATGGGGTCAACCATGCTGTGACCTTTCGTATCCCCTCTCAACAACAAGTGCAGCAGGATCTTTGCCTTCATCCTTCCACTGGGGAAGTCACCGAAAGATGCCGCACTTCACAGTTGGCCCTTTGGTCTCCTTTATGCCTATCCTCCAATACCTCTCATTCTCAAATTTCTTCAGAAAGCATCCCGATTGAAAAGCACAGTAATCCTCATTGCTCCTTACTGACCTTTTCAGATTTGGTTTCCCTTTCTTTGGCCTCATCATCTTCATCTCCCTTGGATCCTGGATCCAGCTCCATTCTTTCTGTCCCACCTAACAGACTCTATTCATCTAGACATTCCAGGAATAAAACTGACTGCATGTTTTCTCTACTTATGTTGATTACTAGACAGCCCAGGCTTTCCTCCCCAGTCTGTTATGTACTTTTATCATCACACAAAGGTTCCACCAGAAAACTTTATATAAAAGTAAATGTAAAAGATTTGTTTTCTTTGGGGGGGGGCAAAACAGATTCAATTAGATCAATTTCTGCTCCTACAAGTAAAGTTCTGAAATTTGTAGCATCAGTCCAGTGAAGAGGCTAGCTGTTCTACTATTAAAGTGCAATTAGCTACCATCCCCAACGTTCATGTTGGAATAGATAATTAATCTCTAGCATCTTCCAAAGTTTGTTGAGTCTTCAAGAGGAACCCTTCTCCTAAGGGCTCCTATTAAAGATTCTACTCCACCTTGGGATTTAAATGTAGTATTGCAGGCTCTAACCCAGTCTCCATTTGAACTATCAGCTAAGGCAGAACTAAAGTATTTAACTTGGAAAGCTATATTTTAGTACAATTACCTCTGCCAGAATGGTTTCTGAATTGCAAGTCTTTTTGTTAAACAAGAAACATTTTTATTAAGTTATCATGTATGACATAGGCAATCTTACATTTATATAAATGAAAATAAGCCATAACACAAGCTCAGCTGCAAATGTTATATATTACAAACTGTCTCGACACAATTGTAGCTGGAAACATTATACATCACTTATAATATATCCAGCCATCGTCAGTCAACCATTACATATTTTATTCAATTTCTGCCCTCTTTTTAACTCATTCCTCCTCTGCATTTACTGATCCTACATTTCCTATGTAATTTGCTCCTACCCTAAGATCCCAGTTCCAGTTGTTTTATCTCTTTTACTATCTTCGCTACTTATAGTAAAATTGGTTTAGACTTTCCATTTTCTAGTAATTGTTTTTTTGGCAGCCATCATAAATAAACTCAACAAGGCCTTACTATGTCTAGGCAATTCCAGTTCTGTATTATAGCTCAAAAAGGCCATTTCCTTGGTTATACCAGTTTGCTCACCCATCATTTCTGACAGAGCAGTATGCAAGGAATCTTTAAAGTCTGCAAACATTACACTCCTAGAAAATATGTCCCCGGTTACCTCTTTCTTCCCCGTGGCAACTCCAACATTTGCTATCTACCTGAGGAAAAATTCTTTGGAGTCTACTTGGGGTATAAAAATACATATGTAAACACTTCCAAGCAAAGATTGTAAATCTTCTGGATTTTGTTGCATATTTGGGAGACATACATATACCCCCCATTGTTTCTTTGTAATTTGCTTATCCAATCTCTCTTCCCAATACTTTCTAACCTCCTCTGATTCTTATAGTTATCATGCAGTATTTTATATGATGTATTAATTATTCCTTTCATAACAAACTTCTGTTCTAGATTCTACTAAAAACTCTATGTGCTGGTCTTTCATTTAGGACCCCCTATCTCTTTCTCTTTGCCCATACTCTGATATCAATCCTTGATAGGGAAAGCAGTCTCTAACCTGCAGTCCAAATACTTTCTTGGCGTCTTCCCATTCTCTTACCTTTCCCTCTCTAGTTATTTGCTCTGAATACCTTGGTTCCTTTGCAAGTTTTCTCCAATAAATTCCAGCCCCCTCCTGCTTATTGTCGGTATCCCTAATTGCAGTTATCTCTATCAGCAGAATCACTTTTCTCCATTCCCATGTTGGCTTCGCTCTTAGAATACTTGCTTTATGAATATTGTATTATGTATGATTATTGGTATTCTTCTTAAAGGTTTGCATCGAAAATGCCAGTCTTTCCTTGCTTCTTAAACTCACCACCCCCCCACACACACAGTTTCATTAGCATCTCTTTCCACTTTGAGTTATAGTTTTCTGCTTGTGCTATGTAGCTTTAACTGTGCTGCTTTGAAACACCCCTTCAAATTAGGTAATCCCTATTCAACCTTTTTTATTGGAAGAATAAGGTTATTCCCTTTGACTCTTAACACCTTTCCCTCCCAGATAAAATCCTTCAATTCTTTATTAATTGCTATCCTCAACTTCTCCTCTGGTTGATAAAAATATGCCTGACCTGTGTATATGACTAAAGGAACTAAAGAAGTTTTAACTGCTTGTGTCGTACTGTCAATGTCCATATAACAAAGCTTCCATTTTCTTAGTTTCTGTCTTATCTTATCTTTTGTTTAGGCTCTTCCCACATTTCATTAGCTGCCACACTGGAATAATTTTAATCCATAGTCCTAAATACTTTATCATGTCCCCATAAATATGGGTATTGCTGAACCAATTTGTATGTGGGTACGTAATTTACTGCTATTGCCTTTGCTTTAGTTTCATTAATTTTGCATCCTGAAAAGATTTTAAACTATCTCATTATATTCCACAGCACTGCAGTGTCCCTTTCTGGTTTTGTCAGTTATAAAATAATGTCATCTGCAAATGCAGTCAACTTTTCTTGACCACCATGCTAATTATATCCTTGAATTTCTGAGTCCCCTATTTTATTTGGCAATGGTTCTAAATGTAAAGCAAATAACAAAGGGGAGAGAGGACACCCCTGCCTGGTTCCTCTGCTCAAGCAGAGGTTATCAGAGAGGACCCCACCCACTTTAATTTTTACCTCCGATCCCTCATATATCCTCCTAATCCAATTTATAATTTTATCAGGAAATGCAAATGCTTCCATTGCTCTGCTCATAAAGCCCCAGCTTACTCTGCCAAATGCTTTTTCTGCATCGAGACCTGACAACAACAGTTGTATTTTCTTATATTCTGCTTCCCTCTAGATAATCATTGTTCTGTTAATGTTGTCAAATGTTTGCCTCACCCCCACAAAACCAAACTGATCCATATCTATCAATTTTGGCATCACTTTTGCCATTCTTTTAGGGATTGTAGGCATAGACACTTTATAGTCATGGTCCAGTACTGAAATGGGCCTGTATAAAGCTGGATCTCATGCATCTTTACCCTCTTTAGGCATTACAAGCTACCACCGCTTTCTTTCAGGATGTTGGTACTTCTTAAGATACTGTTAAACAAAACCTTCCAGATCTTTATCATTTTTTTTCTCTCCTAGCTTCCAAACTTCCACAGGAATACCATCTGGTCCTGGGGAGTTTCCTGTAGATTGGTTATACATCACCATTTTTATTCATCTCCTCCTGTCCTGTTAGTAATTGAGCCTTCTCTGCCTCTAACCTTGGCATATTTAATTCTTCCATAAAAATGTCCATGTGTACCTTTTATTGCTTTTTGTATTGTTTTGCTTTGTACAGACTTTCATAGAATTTCCAAAATATTTCTAAGACTTCTACAGGATCCCTTGTTATCTTCCTTGTTATAGGCTCCTTAAGCTTGGTGGCAGCCCTTTCTTGTTTCTGTTGCCTGAGTCTTTGTGATAAATGTTTTTTTTTTTTTTTTTTTGCTGTAGAGTTATCAAAAAACAGTTGCTTAACAGTAGTCTTTTTAAACTCATGCTTTTCATTGAGGTAATCCCTTATTTTCTGTTTAGGATTTTGCAGTTACTAGTCTTCCTGTGTCTGTGAGATTCCTGCTATTTTGCAATATTTTAACATTTGTCGGGCCTTCTAAATAATTCCTGTTACTACTTAACCCTTTCTCCCTTTCTTTTATTTCCACCTTATTTTTAATCTCCACTTTAATTTTATCCCACTCCCTTGCTATATTTTCAGAAGAAATTTTTATTTTCTCTAATAGTTCCTGAATAATTTCTACTACCAATTCCTTAAACTCCTCTCTTTTCAGCATATAGGTGGGAAAGCGCCAGAATCTCATTTTTATTTCATTACAGTGTGCTTTTGTTTTAGTTATTATTGGCGCGTGATCTGAAATAGTTAATGGGTGTATATCAAGACCTTCAATTAAATGCTCATGTTCCTGTGAAATGTAAATTCTGCCTAGCCCAGTTTTTGTACATTAGGGAATAATGTGTAAATTCAAACTGAACTCCTAGTACTGGATTCACATCTATGTTCCATGCCAAATATTTTCATAAATTTCTTTAAAAATCTACCCTCCTTTGTTAGATTTTCCCTTCTGGGCTCCCCAGTTGCATCTTCACTATTGCAAATCAATTTCCATTCCCCACCTGTAAGTAATATTCCTTGCTGAAAGCTGATTATTTCTTCCAGAATTTTCTTAATCTCCATTATAACAGATTTCAGTAGAATGTAAATACATGCCAGTGTAGTTCTCCTTCCTTGGCAGTAGCTCCTTAGTACTACAAATCTACAGTTATTGTATTTTATCCTGTTCTATTAATATTGAAGCTCCTCTTGCAATTAATATAAGTAGTCCTCACTTCCTTTTCCCCAGGTATTCTGCTGAATAACCATCCTGAAAACTTTTCTTTATCAAATTCACATTTTCAGTTCTTTGCAAGCATGTTGCATGTAACATGGCTATTTGCACTCTACATTTTTAATATAGTTCACTACTCTTTCTTTTTTGTATTTATCTGTGAGACCATTAACATTTAAAGACATTATAGAAAGCATTATAATCTTGAGAGATTATTATTCCCACCTTTTATATGTAACAGCTGTTTTGTTAAATGTCATGCTTCAACTTTTGTGTTGCATGCATATACTGTTACGCAGGTTAATCTTTTATACAGTTGTTTCTTGTCATGTCCATTTGAGTCTGTCACATCTTATAGAGTTTTTTGTTTTATTGAAAACCCTCAAACAAAAATACACACACACACCCAGTAGCCCCTAAAATCTGTTAACTTAACACACAAAACTATGTACATCTTCAAATATTAAAGTTTTACCCTCCTAATAGGAACACATTTTCCAAACTGACAGCAACACACACATACTCGAGCTAATCTAAAAGAAAGGGTACGCATGCTAAGACACATGATATAGCCTGTGGTTCTATTAAGTACTGCCTGGTTTTATCTTATCTTTATAGCTCTCTCAGCTGGGAAAACACTTGAATGCTTTCAGAAAACATTCTCTCCAAACCATTTATCTTTATCAGATTGTCTGCTAGAGATATGAGAACCAGACACAAAACTGTTTACTAGAAGAAAACCTTATAATATTCAATATTCTTTTTCATTTACTTGCTTTCTGTTAAAACTTGTTACTAGATTAAGCTAATGGCCTTAACCCAGTGATTATCCTATGCAAGACTGAGAAAAAGCACACTCACTTTTTTTTGTCATGCTGTTTTAACCAGATCTTTTTTTTTGCATTACAGTACCTTCATTTATTAAACCTGAGCAAGGAGAAAGTGAGAAGGGAGAAAGAAACAAAAAGAAAAGTAGGAGCACCTATTTATAATAGTATCCTCATTAGCCTTAAAATAATTGAAAAAACTTTATAACATGAAAGAAAATCATGCACTATGTAACTAGTACTATTAAGAAAAAAAATGTTTTACTTCAGTTAACTTTCTCACTCCTCTTCCCCTCTGCTGAGTATTTTTCTTAACATTAACTTATTACAGCCAAGTGCACCTCCAGGCATTACTGCAGTTACCTCCTACTGCGCCACTAGGTGTCAAATATTGCTTGTTCATATTTGCATTAATAATTCCAAAACCATGCTACATACAAGGTATCACAATATTTTATTTTGAAGCATACATGAATACAAACATAGTTGTATGAATACCTGACATCTGTCAGTGAGTATTTGCTAGAACTGTAAGGTGACAACTTCATTTTTTAAAGGCTGAAGCCACACCCACTGGGAGTTAAAGGTACACACTCTAAAGAGCTGTACTGGAGGGAAAAAGTTAGTGACATGAAGTAGGGTATATTCTTTAGAGTCCCCTACATGTTTAACAAAGTCCAAAAAGTCCAAAATGTCCAGATTTTATTGTTGTATTCCTGTTCATCTCCTTCTTCCAAACCCTGCTCTGCTTCATTTCCAGTGTACTCTTAATTCTTCTAGTCAACTCTTGTGTTTTTTCCCTCTATCAATCATTTTCCATTGAAACACTGGAAAGGGTTTCACTGGCAGAGTCTCTCTGTTGTCTTTATTACCAGAAGAGCAAGAAGTAGAATCTCCTTCCTTTTCACAGCTCACTTTTTGTTCGCCAAACTTTTGTATTTCTTCCTTAGCATGTGTTTCAACAAAAAATGATTTTGTTCCTCCAGGGAAAAATATTTTGAAGGGAGCTGAGCGCAGCAGTTTGAATCTCATGCCTGCTTCTCAACATTCCCTGAATTATGGGGTAAATTTACTCCTCTTCTGTAGTCTCCACAAACACTCTGCTGTCTCCCACTTTTAGTATTTTGTCCTTCTGCCACAGTTTTGTCCGAATCAACTCCTGATAAGATTGCATCTTTGCTATTAAATGTCTAAGTTGTTGTCTCATAGGCAGGTTTGGAGCATACACAAGAATGTGCCCTTTCAATTAACAATTCATGTTGTGGAATACCAGTCCAGTTGCTTATTTGTGCTTTTATAAAGTGAATACAGCATGTTCCTTCCAGCTTCTTGGGTACAGCAGAAAATATCAGGTTTTCCCTATGTGCTCTGTCCTCTAATTATTTTTTGCAACTTCTCTTCTTGTGCAGTTTCTTATTCAGCCAGCCTTTTTCTTCATTGTGACTTCTGAGTTTTGCAGTTGTATCACCTTATCTAAATATCTGTTAAAAGCTTCTTCCATTTTTTCCAGGCTTTTATTGTTTGAGTTGATGATACTCCATCAGTGTTTCATTTATTTTAGTCATATCTGTGTGCAGTTGCCTTATACTTTTCTCCAGGTTACTGGAAGTCATGTCTGGAGCTTGCACTGCTTTTTGCTGAACAGCTGCAGTACTTTTCCCAGTCACTGTTTGTCCACTTTTGTAGCTGATTTTCCTTCAGGTCCTCTGAATTTCTTTTTTTGTGGGATCCAGGCAGTGCAGTTACTAGCCAGTTACTGAAATGTACCCAGAAATCTAGGTCCACTGGCTTTCTCAGCTAAGTTTCTGTTTTCATAATGGGAGAGCTAGAATTAAGCTGTTACTCAATGTGAAGCCAACTTGGAAGTCCTGAATTGCAAGCTTTATCTTCTAAGCCCCTTTACTTGATTTTTCATAAAGACAGAGTATTCTTAAGAACCAACCCTTCCTTTCTTCCTAAGGTGGTGTCAGATTCTAGTATGAATCAAACTGTCATCTTACCAGTCTTCTTTCCAAATTTTTCAGATAAAGGAGAATATATCTTACACCTATCGGATGTTCGCAGACCATTCCATTTTTACTTACATAGAACCAAAGATTTTAGAAAAATGGAGGAATTGTTTGTATCTTTTTCATATTCAAAATTGGACAAATCAGTCTATAAAGTAGCACAAGCTAAATGGTTGACTGGTTGTATTACCTTTGCTTCTAATAAATTGGGCATACCTTTACCCAAAATACCAAGAGCACATTCCAGATCATCTATGGCAACTTCTTTTGCTGTTTTGTCTAGAGCTTCTCTCGATATTTGCACAGCCGCTACTTGGGCCACTCCTCATACTTTTATTGCTCATTACAAATTAGATCTGGTCTCTAGGGGCAGAGCAGCTTTTGGTTCAACGATATTAAGGAATATCCTTCCTTAGTCTTTCCAGGTTTTAGGTAGCTGGGGACTCTGTCCCAAGAGTTGAGGAATGAATGAAAATTGACAACATCAGATAAATAATTATGTACTCACCGTAACGTTCTAGCTGTGTTGTCCATTTGCATTCTTCCACAACTACCCTTCCACCAACCCCCGCCTTGTGATTCTTTTGGATGCATCAAAGATGCTCAAGGAATTCTTTGAATCTCAGTTTTTGCTGGCTATTTTAATATTTTTATTCCTTTGCAATGCTCTACAGATATAAAGGGCATCAAACAAGATCTGAGGTATGTTAGGGAGTGTGGCATTATGGGAAAGGGGGAGCTCAGAAGCTTTCAGCGATCCATGAGTTAGTAGATGCAGCTGAATCAGATCTGAAGATCAGATCCAGACCGAAGAACTGAGGAGGAATGAAAGTAGACAACACAGATGGAACATTGTGGGTGAGTACATAACTTCTTTGTTTCCACCAAAGAACCTAACAGCTGTTATAATTGTAATTATGGTAATTAGATGAAGCACAAATGATTCTAGCAAAGAACTATGCCCCTGTAATTGTTATAACCACACTAAGTGGAACATAAAGGAACTTTTTTCTGCAAGGGGCTTAAATACCTCTTCTGCTCTGATGTGGTGACTGCACCACCATCCACTATCAAAATCAACATGTAAGAAGTCCAGCATCACTGTACTTTGGTGTATAGAGAGTAGATCTTTTGATGCATATTTTCATGATTTGTAACATTGGAGCTAGTAAATTTAGTTACTAGAGATGTGGGGTGTGCAAAAGACAAAGCTTCTTAAAAAATAATTGTTGCTCTGTATTAGTTTTTGGGGGATGATAAAATACTTTTGTGTACTATACTACATGATTGTTTGTTATCACTCAGTGTACCACATCACATGCATATCACTTCTGTACTCCTATCATCAAGCATTAAGTACCACTCTGAGCCATAAGTAAACCTAAAATGGCCACATTCCGAAACTACACAAAGGCACTATGGTGCACGTGTGCATACACACACACACACACACACACACACACACACACACACACACACATTGCAGTCTAGCCTATGGAAATGAAATCTATAGTAATTTAAATAAAAAACATAGGAATTAAGAGCTAAACAGCAAAATAAGACCACAGCCACAAACAGCTGGAAAATAGTATTACTGGCAAATCAGACCTGAAATTAAAAAAAAAATGTAAAATGCATAAATTAGCATAAACTTTACAAGTAATAACATAGACCTCACTACACTAAAATTTTAACCCATAATTACCAAAAATGTAAAAAAGGTTAAATTAGTAGAAAGCCACCCATAAGACAGTCTGTTTGTTTATAAAACCTTATGCAGAATCTTACTCAACAGGCAAATATGCAGTTGCCAAATCACTTTGAAATTAATGTAGAATCGCAATCAAAACTAAAAATTACTGAAAAATGGATCCCTGTTTGTGATAAGGGGCTGTCTGCTTGCCTGATTAAATTTTATGACTGTAGAATTAAGGAGTGTATCTTATGAGTCATGGTTTTGACATTCATGCTTAAACATGTTCCCTAAATGTATACTGTACCTCATTTGTGAAGTTGTCTAGCCCCTACTGCATATTGTATACACAAACACACACATACACATGGACACCACACTTTTATGCAGTCACAAATATGACATTTATTTGATTTGACTTTAAAGACTGAGATTGCATTCAATCAGTTGTTTCTGAATTAATATGTGTAAGTAGCAGGGGCCGGGGTGGCACAACCCCAAACACAGGTGCAGATATTTCAGTTGTCACTGGACTGCTGTTAGATAGTTGGATAGTTGTAAGTATCTTAGAACAGTGGAGTGATAGGAAGTAAATCAACTTATTTGGTATCAACAGATTTGCTTCAGGTTATCTTTTTTTTTTCCACTTTCCATGTGATATTATAGTTCCTTGTTGGAGATGGCTGATCCCTCTCTGCAGTTGACTCTGAAGAGCATGTGATTAAAGAGATTAATACATAGCTTTGAGTAGGGGATGAAGTTGTGTGTTTTATTCAGTGCTCCAGTTATGCTAAAGGTTTCATCACTAACTCATGATCCTTTATTTTAAGCAAAATAAGCAGACTCGGCAATCTTCATGCAAGCAGAAATTAAAACAAAATGGCAAGGAGGCTGTAAAAAGAAGGGAGGGGGACTCCCAGAACCAAGGACAGTCCAACAAATCTAAATAGCTATCAGCAAACTATAACCCCCCCTCCGACTGTCTTCCTCAAAATTTGGCTGTTCATTTTCCTCTTTGCCAACAAATAGTCTTAGACAAATGGATGCTGAGCGTTACCCATCAGAGGTACAGATGATCGTGGGAGTCCCTGTGTCCTTTGCAGGGGATTGCACTTTATCCACAAGATCAAACTTCTTAATTTCACCCTGTCATTCAACAACTGCCTGAGCAAGGGGCTAGTAGAACCTCTCCCTCTATCCCTGACAGAGATTTTTTTTTATTCCTGAATGCTTCTGGTACCAAGAAAGGAGCTTCATGTAGCGCAGTCCTAGATCTTTCCTTTGTCAACCAATTTGCGAAAGTTCCAAAGTTCAAAAGGCTAATCATCCCATCACATCTTGCTACCTCTTATTCCCACTTTCATTTTTTGGTAATTCTAGATTTATGGAGTGCCTATCGTACTGCTATAGCTACAGATTTCAAACAGTTAAGATTTTCTGTGTCTGGATTACATCTTCAGTTCTCTACATCAAACTTTGGGATATCCACTTCTCTAAGGATATTCTCAAAGTGTGTAGCTACAGTGATAGCTAATTGCAGACTACAAGGAATTTACTGCTTTCATGTTGTTTTTCTTGCTTTGTTTTACTGTAGAGCTTTTCTCTGGGCCTCCTCTGAAAAAGGGCTTTAGCTCAGTCAGATTATCCTAGTCAACAAATGCCAAGTAAACAAACAAACAAATACAAAAATAGAGTTCCTTATTTGGATGAAGTGCTTATCTTTGCAGAGTCTTTTTCATACTTTAAGGAATCTCTCACTTGAGTAAGAAATCTAATTTACAGAATGGGTTTCCAGGAGAACATTCCAAATTTTTGTCTTACTCCATCCCACAAGATGTTTTTGAAAGAGGTTCTGCATACCCATCCACCTAGAAAGCAGGTGGTTCCTCCTTGGGATCTTAATTTTGTTTTCGAAAGATTAATTGTTCTTCCCTTTGAATGAGCTCCATTTGATGTTCTTAACATGGAAGCAGTTTTGCTGTTTGCTCTGGCTTCTGCTAGAAGAGTGTTGGAGTTGCAACCTGTTATGGTGGATCAACCTTGTATCATTTTTCACAAAAAGTCCTTCATTTATGCCTAAAGTGGTTATCAGAGTTTACTCTGAGCCTAGCTATCCATCTTCCCATCTTCTTTCCAGAACCAACAAATGAAGGAGGAAGGATCTTTCACACTCTGGATGTCCACAGAAAACTAAGATGCTGTCTTGATGGAGCTAAAATTCTGATCAGTTATTCATTTCTTATGATGGTAAGAAAAAAGGGTGCTCAAAGTCAAAGTAAACAATTTCTCTATAGTTCTCCCATGCTGTTTCCTTTTGTCACTCCCACCATAGCAAGTTAATTTCAAGAGTCAAGGCACATTCTGCTAGGGCCTTGGCTTCTTCACTGGCTTTTTGGAAAGGAGTAGAATTAACATACTTTCACAAACCACTACAAACTAGACTCCTTTTCTAAGTCTACAGCAGGCATTGCTAGGACCATTCTCGAGTGGTTCTTGGACCCTCATCTTTCCTTCTTCTAAACTTTCTAAGCTTTGGTATTCTATCCATGTAGCTAAGGCTACTGCAGCAGTAATCTAATGATAAAAAAGTGCAATTGTGTAAGTATACTTTAAGAGTAGATGGTCAAATAGATCACTGCCGCAGTAGCAGCTCCCTTCATGCACCCCCCTTATTTTTGTATGATCTTTGTTGCTAGAGTGAGAATACTGACTTTTATATTCCTAGAATTGATCCTTTACAAGATGGTAACCTCCTTCCTTCAGTTGGCATGAAAGCTTTGAAGAGCTTGGCATCCAAACTGCTGATTTTCTTCCTGCTTCCTTAAGCTGGCAATGGTTTGGGTATGTGGAAGATCCCTGTAAGCTTTAGAAACTGGCCAGATGTTGCATCCTTGGCAGGGTATGACCCATAGAGTTAACAGTCCTGCAGCAGTGATTTGTTGCACACCTGCTGTTATAGGTTCATAGGTAGGTATTAGGCTATCAGCCCTGGGGCCTATATAAGCCTAGCTAGAAAGGTTCCCTGGTTTTCGCCACACAAGAAAATAATTTTCCTGTGCCCCTGTCGAGCAGTGCCGGAGAAGTGATCCCTGGGGTGAATTTTCTATTTCCCATCCAGTCATCAAGATTTTTCTTAGAGGGCCAATGAGGAGCTTTGCTTGACATGAATGGGTAGTTTGTTCCAGAGTATGGGAAGTCTCTGGGACAGGAATCTATCCCTTCAGCATGTTCTGTTTATTGTGATGACAAGGGTTAGGTCCCTGGAGCATGTAGTTCGGAGAGACTGGGATTTCTTTAAGTGTAGCATGTCCAACAGATCTGGGTTTGACATAGCTTTGTATGTTAGGCAGAGATTGCCTCTGAGTAGGCGATATGAGATGGAGTAGAGCTGGAGTTTTTTGAGACGGTCTGCGTATGGCATCTGTTTGAGGCCGGTAATCCTCTTAGTGAGGTACTTCTGTGTCCTTTCTAATTGTTGTAGGTGTCTTGTGAGATACATGCCAAACTGGGCATTGTACTCTATAATGGGTCTGATGAGGGATGAGTAGAGAGGAACAATGACCTCTTTTTTTCTAGAGGAGAACCATTTTGTGATGGTGTGCCACGTAGGATTTCCTGTCTACTGTGGTGATGTGGTTATCAAAGGAGAGACTACTGTCCACTTGTGTCCAGAGGTCTCTTATCACACTTTCAGTGTTTAGTGAGCTACTACCTATGTTGTAGTTCATGGGTACCGAGTTTTTCCCAAAGGGAATGACAATGCTCTTCTTGGCATTGAGCTTGAGGCCATGACTTTGACACCAAGTATCTGTCTCTCTGAGGCCCTTTTGTAGAATGTCTACATCATTAGGTGATTCTGTTGTGGCTCCCAGTTTGCAGTCATCTGCAAACTTTGTTAGCCAAAAATCTTCTGTTTTGGCCTCCACTTCAGAGAAGAAGTTGCTGAACAGGACCAAACCCTGTGGTACTCCACTCGTCACTGGTCTGAAGTCGGACTTGGAGTCAGCTACTTTTACTGTGTGGGTTCTGTCAGTGATCAAATTGGCCACCCATCTTGTGCCATAAGGATTTATGCCCAGTTTAGTGAGTTTCAGGTTTAGTAGACATGATCTACCTTTTACAAACCCAAACTGAGTGGGGTCCAGGATTTGGAGGTTACCTATGTCTTTGTTTATAAGCTCCAAGATAATATTTTCCATGGCCTTGTAGACCAGACTCGTCAGGCTAATGGGGCGATAGTTTCCAGGGTCCATGGTGGCACCCCCTTTGTGGAGTGGGATAACAATCGCTGTGCACCATTTAGTAGACACATAGCCTGAGGTGAGGCTGTGATTGAACATGATACTTAGGTGGGGTGCCAGTTCATTCTGTAGTTCATGCAGTACACAGCCTGGGATGTGGGCTGGTCCCATGGATGCTGTGTTCTTGTCTTTGGAGTGTTGGGTCTTTACTTGTTCATCCATGATTACAGGGGCTTTTTACTCTTCCAGTATTAAGATGGGCCCTTTGGAGGGGGAGAGGGGGGGTAAAATTAGCACTGAACCTATCTGCCAGGATGTTGGCAATATCGGTTGGTTCTGTATATTTAGGGCCATTGTGCTGTAGCTCAGAGCAGATTTGAGTGTTGCATTTGAGATTCTTGACATAGCTGTAGAATGCTTTATGGTTGTCTTTTGAATCGGTGGTAATTTTATTTTCATAACTGGCTTTGGAGTATTTTATGAGGGATCTCAGCTTCTTGCTGAGGCTGACCAGGGAGTTCCTCCAATCTTGAGATTTTACTGTTTTTTGCAACAGCTTTTTCCTGCTGTTGTAGAGTTTGTTTATGGCAGAGGACCACCAGATTGGCTTCCTTTTTTGGAGGATAGCGTCTTGGTTCTGTTGGGGATGGCATGATCCATGCACTAGTGTATGTGCTTATATAGTGCATTTGTGTAAGATTTAGCAGTCGTACCTCTATTTTCCATCTGCATGGGTGTCATGAAGTTTGCCACTTCTGTCTTAAGAAGCATGAAGTTGGCTTTGTTGTAGGTTTTGATGGTGGTTTCCTTAATGGGGTGTGGGGGTGGGATGTGGATGTCTAGGGCGATTAGCTTGTCGGATCTGACCAGCGAAGAGTTGACCTCTGGTGTGGAACACCAGTTACCCATATTGGTAATGACCAGGTCCCGGATATTGCTGCCCCTGGTGGGGGTGTGGAAAAGCTGATCCAAGGCATTGGAATTTATGAATTCCAGAAAACTTTGAGTGAATGAATTGGTACATGAGTAGTTTTCCCAGCTGATGGTGGAGTAGTTGACATCACCTATAATTAAAGTATTGGGTTGTACCGTAATATTTTCCAGTATCTTAAGAAATGAAGAGTGGGAATCCTGGGACATGGTGGGGGATCTGTAATGAGCTACAACCTGGATTGCAGTCTTGCCCAGTGTTAGTTGCAATTGGATAATTTCGGATCCTTTATGTTGAGCAACTAGCTTGGAGGTGTGGATATCCTTAATGAATATGGACACGCCTCCATCTTTAGTGTTTCGGTCCAGGTTAGGTGGCCAAAAGGTGTGGTATGAATTATAGCCTGGTAATGCAAGGGTGCTCTCTGGAGCCTTGAACCAGGTCTCTGTCACTGCACAGATGTCGATGTTCTCCATTTTAAGGAGTGCCTCGAGTGCATTTTGAGGTTTAGACTTCTAGCATTGAGTAGCATTACCCACAGAGTTTGCTTGCTTGTACCTGTTATGGTGGTGAATTTAGCTTTTGAACCTTGCCTAAAAAAGGCACTATAGGGGTGGCAAGAGCCTTAGCCAGTATCCGGAATCCCAGGGGCGACAGGTGTAGGACATCGTGGTCTGTCAACCATGTCGTCCCAGGCAGAGAGATAGTGGAGCCTCTAAGAATGACACCAGGAGCTTAGCCAATTGTTGAGGTCAATCTTTTTGTCCTTGTACTGTGGTATCATTTTGGGCGGTGGCAGGATACTACTCAGGGCTAGCATCATACCTGCCTGGGCTACAAGATCGGAGAGCTCCTCCATGTCTCTTTTCATGTAGTCCAGGGAGGTACATCAAAGGTCATTCACGCCAACATGGACAATGACGGAGTCGTATTTGTACTTGTTGTGGAGTGACCTGAGTGCTTGCATTATGTGGCGGATCCTGGCACCTGATAGGCAGCTGGCAGTAACTTTCTCCTAATGAGTGGGACATCACTGTGCCTGACCATAGAGTCACCTATGACTAGCGTGTTGGGTACGTTGTTTTGCCTTATGGGTTGAGGTTGAGTGGCACACTGATTTTGTGGGATATGTGTCATTTAGGTGGTGTTGTGGGGTGGTGGTTGTCTGCGTTTCAGCTTGGGAGGTCTCTGTTGCTTGGGCAGATTATTATTGAGAGCCTCCATGAATGTGGGTGTGTGCTTTGTGTTTCTATGTGTGGGTTTTGGTAGTGTGGATTCTGAAGGACTATGTGTTGAGTGTGGTATGGTGCAGGTGTTAACCTTCGCTTGACTGTCTAGTCCAGTCTTGGCAGGAGAGAGCTTGGCTTTCAGTTTGGCTATATAAGTGCATCTCTCACAGGTTGAAGTATTGGGTGGTAGGAGGAGAGGGTTGTCAGTGTACATTAAACAACTGGTACATTGCCCCAAGATGCTCGGATTCATCAGGTGGGCAGGAGAAACCACCGGGGGCTGACCCATGGACATGCCTGGATAGGTGCTTATTAATTTAAGTACTAAGAACTGTTTTCCCCTTGACAAGTGAGGAAAGGCGAGTGCTGTAGTAATTTGTAGTTTATTTAGTGCTTATAATGAGTTCTGAGCAAGTGCTAAGCACAAGGAAACAGTTTTGAGTGCTGAAACTAAAAAAAAAACTGGCTAGTTCTAGCTAAAACTAGCTAGTTTTAGCACCAATCCCAAGAAGAGAAGCAGGTCACTGCCTATTTGGTGATCCACAGTCTTGTCCCAGATGATGCAAGGGTCTGCAGGCTTGCAGCCTTTTTCTGGTAGATGCCTTGAACAGCAACCAGACCAATCAGGTATGTTAACCACAGACACTCACTCTCCAACCAGAAAGAGTCAGGAATCAATGTACTCTGCTCCTACTCTCACCACGATCAGAATATAAGCACAGATTCTAAGCTGTCACCTATAAAGCAGGTATTAAGCTTTTTTGTGATCTGCAGTCTCCAGGAAATATTGCAACTCCACTCCTTCTCTCACCAGGAGAAAACAGAAGCACTAATTCCAAGATGACTACTGAGAGGCAGAATGTGGGCTGTACAATAACTGGTGGTCTTGCAATAGATGCTTAAAGGTAAGATAAAAAAATGGTTTAACCTAAGCACTGCAGTGTGCACTAGAGGAGTTAGATGTAAAAGTAGGTAACTTAAGTTTTACCTATCTAAAAGTTAAGTTTTTGTGGAGAGTCACTATTTTTAAAACAGCAAGATAGATTGAAAGGGGGTGGTCACTTTTGTATTCTGGTACTATGGAATACAGTAGGATGGCCAATAAAGTTAAATAGTAGAAGGGGAATGATTTCACAAAATGATAATTTTGTGCTTACACCAGCCAGTAAAAGCAGAGAGGAATTGAGATGTACGGTCAAATTAACATAAGGGGCAGGCAACTAGAAAGACAGTGGTGTTTAAGAACACAAGAGTAACCAGGTGGGAGGGTAGGAAAAATTTCTGTCTGACTCACAAGAGACAGAGCTGTGGTCTCTTTTCAGGTTTTAGTATGCAGTTAAAAGCAGAATATAAGTAAAACACAGTGTAAAGAAAACAAGTCATAGTATACAAAATAGAAAAAGGCAATAAAGTAATACAAAACATGACAATAAAAAGCAAATTAACCTTTCCCTCACAGCAAACTGTAGCAGAATCTGGGAGACATTCCAGTAAAGCTCAGAAATGTTTTATTTTACCCCTTAAATAGAAGGTTTAGTTCCTAGCCCCACCCCCTCAGTTCACAGTTAACCTTAGCTGACCTGTTGTAACTTATGTGTGACTCCTTAATTGACCTCTTCTAATTTCTGTCTGACTCACAAGAAACAGAGGTGTGGTTTCTTTTCAAGTTTTAGTATGCAGTTAAAAGCAGAATACAAGTAAAACAGTGTAAAGAAAACAAATCACAGTATACAAGATAGAAAAAGGCAATAAAGTAATACAAAACACAACAATAAAAAGCAAACTGACCTTTCCCTCAGCAAACTGTAGCATAATCTGGGTGAGCCTTTCCAGTAATGGTAAGTTTATGGTAAGTTTACTTACACAACTGTATTTTTCAAAAATGCTCCTCTATCATGGGAAGGGGCAGTTTATAGTAGTTTCAATCTCCTTGAACATGGCATATGAGCAAGTTTCATTTCAGTAAATGAAACAATCTGACTGTGTTCATGATCCCACTAGAAAGAACTGCTTTGCATCAACCCAGATGTGGGTTGACAGTAGGACTTGGTAGTTCTTAACAGCTGCATCTGTTTTTGTCAGCTTGTTCTGCTCTGTGACCACCTCCTTAAAGAAATCCAACAAACTGGCATGTTCATCACATATGTTCTTTTTCTGATAGCTCTTACAGTGATTTTGGGTTGTATTTTTGTTTTAGTTTAAGGTTTGGCTGCTTATTTGAGAAGATAACATATGCACATTTTCTGGTCATGTATATTGTGATAGCTGATATAAATCCAGCTTACAGCAACACCAATTGACTTAAAGTTAGGAAATGTGAAGGCTATGGACATTTTAGAAAATACAAGCAGGGTTTTTCTATTTTTTTAAATGCAGTACAAAATAAAACCTCTTTATAAAGCAATATATGTATTGATTTTATCTTCACTTCTCCCATCTTTCTTTTATTCAGAAGAAAATGAAGGATATTATTGTCATTTTGTTTCTGTTGGTTTTAGTTAATAATTTATTAGGCTTTAATTACTGGGAAAGTAAGATTGGGCAAAGTCCCTGAAAAAAAAGCTCCACATCACATACTTTTTGATACAAATTTACATAACAGTGGGCTATGTATTAAGAGTTGATCGCCACGTTAAGTACACTATACAGTATTTACAGAATATTAAAGTCACACATAGCTAAAGAACATTCAGCATTATATCATATTTTATCTATAGAGTTGCACTGAAATTTTAGTACACAGACATCAGTTTCGGCATATGCAAGTTTTATCCAACCAGTTACTCACTTGAGACATATAAACATGTAAGAAAGTGTGAAGATTTTATGATGCTTGATTTGGCTGCATAAGGAGTGGACTTGGTAATGATGGTGGTGAAGAGCAGTTGGTTAAAACTGAATGTTTTAACATTTCTTTTCCTGTGAAAGAATATATTTTTTTCAGTTGATGGGCTGTCATAAATATGTGAATAAAACGGGTATTTCAGCAAAGATGGATGACAACCTAATGGCCGAGTCTTCGAAAGATAGCTGTAGAAGAGGTAATGAGCAGAACAGACAAACAACACCTTTTAACTTCTTGCCCAAAGAGATATCTAGATGGATCCCTCTAAATGTTGCTGATGAAAACTAATAAAATGTAAGAAGGTACTGGTAAGTGTTTTGTGTCAACCATGTGTAAGATGATAAGACAAACTCTAAAGAACTTAGGTTACCTTCAGAAGGAAGATGACAACATCAGAAGGCTTCCTTCATTCTAAGTATCTTTGTTGTGTTTCTGTAACAGACCATGAATTGGCAGTGTGTTCTGTACAGATTGTTAGCTTCACTCATGAGTCTAGGGACAGATACTTGTGTGCATATACTGATGTATATGGTGGGGAGTTGCTCAGCAGTGTTTTTGCTACACTGTAGTGAGCTGGTTGATATAGTAGATGTCTCAGAGATTCTTAAGACTTCATTAGGCTTATCTTCCTACAGTACCATTATCAGAACAAAAATGTCACACTCGAGGTGACCTTAACTATTTCTTATAGCAGTCAATGTTTCAGCTGTTTAGTGATCTAGAAAAAGAGTAAAACATATTCTGTTATGAACAGCCATTTCATTAAATTTCTCTACAGGAAAATCCAATTAAGCCACAGTACTCCTTTTTATTTATTTATTATGCTCTTGCTCATTGATACCTGCAAGAGTAAAGCTCTCAAGAAAAGCTAGAGCAAATGAACAAAGTGATTCTGCATATTATTGCAAAAAGATATGCATTGTAGTTGTGTGGCCAAAACTCAGGAGGATAAATATCATAAACATTGGAACAAGATCTATTGAATAACTAGGCGACTGAAGTTTCATATGAAGAAGAAGAAAGTGAGATATTTTATTCTGTGGTCTGGGTAACACCTTACAAAAAGACTACAGAATCTCATCCTGATAAATTAAGCATGTACCAAACTCTGTAATGTGAAGTTGTTCAATCTCGCCATTCATTCTTTACTGATGGGTTCGGAGCCGATCCCTCAGCTCCGATATGGCCAGTTGCAAAGCTCAAGGTATGCAAATAGCTCGAGGCCAAGTCTCTATCCCATGATGCACCTGTGAATTACCTCAGATTTAGTTTGCCACTGCAACAGATCAGAGGTTCTGAATTAACTCAGGCCAGATAAGAAAAATATTTCATTAAAATTCCTATAAAAGTTTTTTGATAGTATAGTTAGTGTTGTTTATAAAGCTCTTACAGCTTCTAGTGTGTTTTTCCCTTCCCATTTACTGTTTTTTCATATATTTGTAGTTGGCCTCTTTTAGGCCTAGTTACTTGTAGTTCTTTAAGGTGTGGTCTGTCTAGCCTTGGTTTTAAGGTGCAGTACAGTAAATCCTAGTCCATATAGATAGGCTTATTGCTCTCCTTTTTTCAGCTTGCTGTGATATTTAGTGACCTTTGTCACGTTTGTTTAGATAGTTGTAATTAGATTTCTGTGTGATCTGTCTAGTCTTCTGTATTTGTTTAGATAAGGCTTAGTCGGTTACCACTGTTTAAATTTACAGTGAACACTCGTTTCGATAAGGTTGTTGTTTCTCAGCAGTTCTCTTTTTTGACAGTCTGCTTATGTGAAAAATTACTGTTGTAGTTTTTGGTGTGGTAGCAGTAAATAATTTCTAACTTTACTATGGCTGACCAAGATAAGCACCCCAAGTCTGGGTTCCAGAAGTGCCCCAAGTGTGGTCAGAAAATGTTAGTTACAGACAGCCACGTTAACTGTGTTTATTGTCCAGGGGCTCTGCACTTGCAAGACAGTTGTGCCATTTGTCATTCCTTCTCCTCTAGGGTCCTGCAGGAAAGGAAGAGGAAACTGATCAATAGAGGCTTGTTGAAGCCTTCATTTCAGGAAGCTTTGAGTGACCAGGATGGCTCCAGTAGGTCTTCAAAGTCTTCAAAGACATCGTACTCAAAAAAAAATCAAAGAAGTCATCGACTTCGGCTCCACTGCCCTCGGAGCCGACAGTCTTTTCCTTTCGGAGCTGGTCCCTGGTCTTGGAACTGGTCTCCGAAATGCCAGAGTCCTATTCGTCAGTCAGTACCAGTACCACCTTTGGTATGGTCGTCTCGATCATCTATCACTCTGTCAGATCTGGACATGGATCGTGTGGTACAGAAGCTGTTGGCACTGGCATTAGCCAAAATGTTATCGGCTTCCACCCAAATGGCTTTGGAGCTGAAGACCATTGCAGCAACTATTACTATTCCTCTGAGCCATACTGGTCCTTTGGAGCTGGAGGAGGCAGACCTGATGTTACTGGAACCCTTGGAGCCGACTCCTGGTCCATTGTCTTCAGCTCTGTATACTCTGATGTCCTCGGTGCCTGTCGAGGACTCTAGGAGCTGACAATCTCTGGTCGGGTCCAGGGAGGACAGTGGGACCGACTTGTCAGTTCCAACCTTGCTTCTTGGGGCCTCGACTTGGAGGAGCTCGGCTCCTACCTCGGGCTCGGAGCCCACTGTTCTGGTGCCAGGGGTGTCGACTGTTTCCTCTGATCCGTTGGCGCCTTCACATCGGAGCAGGGGTGCTTTCGATGCCATGAGGAGAGTCATGTCTCTTGGGACATCCTCTACCTTGGGTCTGCCCTCCTCCTCCCCAAAAGTGTCCGTGTCTGTTTCTGCATCACCCAGAGCCTCAGGAAGCCCCAGTGGTTGGCCCCTGCTCCCATGGATGAGGTTCCTAGGAAGAGATTCTGCAAGAGGAAGCACCTCGACTCCCCACTGGAGTCTTTCACATCGGGTACTGACTTAAATGAGTCAGAAGGGTCCCCACGGTCCGCCTCTGAGGATATCTCATTCGCCGAGATACTTGAGATCCTTAGGCAGAGGGTGACTGGCAGTCCAAAAGCCCTACTGAGGATGAGTCAGTTTTCCTGAAGACTTTCGGGTCTCAGCCCTCCACCTCTTGGGTGACTCCGCCTTTCAATGAGCTGATGCAGCTGGTCTCACGAAGGGCATGGGAGTCTCCGGATACTATGGAGCCTGTCCCTAGGAGGTCTAATAAATTTATTTCTGCCTCACTTGACAAAACATATTTAACTAAAGGTATTCAGGTTGATGCCATGGTGGTGGCGGCAGCCACCAAGAAGGAAATTCTGAGACTTCCTCGTCTTTCCATCCTCCTAACAGAGACTCCAGGATTATGGATAGATATAGGAAGCACATGTTCAGTTCAGTGATCTTTGCTCTCCGTTCGCTGAACTACTTAACCCATTTCACTAAGTTACAAAGAGGTCTTCTTAAGGAGTTGGGAGATGCTCTTCAGGGTACAGTAGCTGCAGGAGCCTCTGACAAAGTTGCTGCCCAGCTTGCTACCCTAAATTCTATTGTCAGCTCATCCATGCGTCTTGTATCTTATGCAACTGATGGAACGAGTAGGGCAGCAGATACAGGAGTCGCTCTTAAGAGACATTCCTAGATGCGCTTGTGTTCCTTTGTGGAGCCCTTCAAGTCATCATTCGTGAAAACTCCTTTTGATGGCTCATCCCTTTTTGGGCCTAAAGTGAAGGAAACCTTACCCAGGTGTGGACAGGATGGAAAGACCGTCTGCAGTCGGGGTCCGTTTTTCCACCCCTACCCGACCCTATTCCAAAGGTCAACGGAGAGGAAAAAATGTGGTTCTGAAAAGCCCAAGGAGCCTTTCAGGACTCGCGTGATGAACTCCCCCTCCAGGGGCAGAGGAGGAGGGTAATAGTGGAAGACGCCGGCCTCACGGCAGAGGGGGTCCGTAACCCCAGGGTGACAGAGATCACTTCTCTGGGAAGCCCTACCAGCGCTCCTGAGAGGAGGAAGTCAGGGGTCGCTTGTTTTTGTACCCAGACACCTGGCTCAAAATAACAAAAGACAGCTGGGTACAAAGTATCATTTCCAGAGGGAATTTCATTCCATTCGCCACACCCCCCTCAATCATAAGAAAAATCCTGGATGTTCCGCCCAGTTACAGGGAACAGGCAACTATAGAGGTCCAAACGTTGCTATCAAAAAGAGTCATCCAACCAGTCCCAGCAGACCAAGCAGGATCTGGAACTTACTCAAGATTCTTTTTGGTTCCAAAGAAGATGGGGAACTGGAGACCCATATTGGACCTCAGCAGACTGAACCAATATGTAAAGAAAGAGAAGTTTTGGATGGTCACGCTTCAGTCTATACTTTCCTTTTTAGGGAAGAACAGTTGGATATGCTCGACAGATCTCAAGGATGCGTACTATCACATAAAAATGGCCAGACCATCCAGGGATCACCTGCGTTTCCAGCTGGGAGCCAATCACTACCAGTTTTGAGCCCTGCCCTTTGGTCTCACTACAGTCCCCATAGTTTTCACCAAATGTATGGCAGTGGTCACAGCTCACCTGAGGCGTCTAGGATTTCAGGTGTTTCCGTACCTAGACGATTGGCTCCTTACTGCTACCACCAGGCATCAACTCATTCAGGCCAGGGAGTCCACTCTCACTCTGCAATCATCTGGGCAGTACAATCAACTCAGAAAAATCTGCCATGTCACCATCGCAGCATATCGTTTTTATCAGGGCAGATTTGGACACCACCACCACTGCTCTTAAGACTTCCAATGGAAAGACTCCTTCTCATTTGTCAACATGTCAGCATCCTGTCATCAAAAGACAAAGCACCAGCATCAGAAGTTCTGAAAGTATTGGGCATGATGGCAGCAGCAGTTGTAGCCATACCACTAGCTTGGATGCACATGCGGGTTCTTCAATGGCTGTTGTTCACTCCATGGTCTTACCAAGAGCTGCCCATCAATCACACTATAATGATCACAAATTCTTGCAAGAAGGACCTTCAGTGGTGGTTGACCTCACTTCATGTCACAATAGGACGCCCATTTGTGCTACCCCTTCTGGCAGCCACTGTGACCATGGACGCTTCCCTGATAGGGTGTGGGGGGGGCATTTTCAGGGAAAGACTGCCCAAGAGACACATCTGCATATCAATGTCCTAGAGATGAGAGAGCAGTACTTTTGGTATTTCAGTACTTTCAGGATTCTCTTCCTCTGGGTATGATTGCGATTCAAACAGAAAACATGTCGGTGGTCTGGTATTTGAACAAACAAGGAAGAACCAGGTCTTACCCCCCCTTTGTCTAGAGGCTGTCAGAGTTTGGCAGTGGGCTGTTTCCACCCAGCCCTTTGTTGGCAATGCACATCCCTGGGAGATCCAACATGATAGCAGACAAACTGAGCAGGGCAATCTTGTTGCCCCATGAGTGGTCCCTCAAGAAAGAAGTTGCAGACAGGATATTCCACAGTTGGGGCCAGCCTTGCTTCGACCTTTTTGCCAGTCACATGAACATGAACTGCAGAAGCTACTTTGCCCTGACTCCCCCTCCGGGAGAAGCCCCAAGGGATGCACTCATCCATAATTGGCCTCCGGGTCTCCTCTATGCATTTCCACCAATCCCATTGATACCCAAAGTTCCACAGAAGGCAAAATCCCTGGGAAGGACCATCATTCTTATAGCCCCTCACTGGCCTCGTCAGATTTGGTTCCCCTTCCTTCGACTTCATCTTGTGGAGGATCCTTGGATCCTGGACACAGTTCCAGACTTTCTGACACATCCGTTGGGGGATCTTCATCCTTCTTTGCAGTCCCTGAAGCTGACAGCTTGGCTGCTGCAGTTCTCATCATAGCCAGGTTCCGTAATCCTTCCAATAAGACAAAACAGATCCTTTTGTCCTCTCATAAGTCTTCTACCAGAACACTATATCTGAGCAAATGAAAGAAATTTTCTATATGGGCCTCTAAAAATTATATTTATCTTTACCAAGCTCCTATGGATTCCATATTAGAATTCTTGAATTTGATTTTCAATAAAGGAGCTGCAGCAGCAGCAGTTCAGGTTCAATTGGCTGCTATCACTAATTTTCATCTTGGATTTGAAGGTTTGAATATCATGTATCAAGTTATCCAAAGCATTTCTCAAAGGGACTCTTCATATTAGGCTACCTGTGAAATCTCCCTATTCTCCATGGAATCTAAATTTTATGCTCTCACATATAATTCTTCCACCATTTGAACCAGCTTCATCTTGTGATCTCAAATTTTTGTCTTGGAAGACCATCTTTCTGGTAGCTATCACTTCTGCTTGCAAGGTGTCAGAGCTTCAGGCTTTGTCCATCAGGCCTCCCTATTTGTTATTTCATGCTGACAGTTTCACTTAGAACAAATCCCTCATTCTTGCCCAAAGTTTGCACTGAAACCAGTCTCATTGCCAGTTTTCTTT
The DNA here is from genome assembly GCF_019279795.1 of Protopterus annectens. Taxonomy (NCBI): domain Eukaryota; kingdom Metazoa; phylum Chordata; order Ceratodontiformes; family Protopteridae; genus Protopterus; species Protopterus annectens. Next base: position 861,310,973 of record NC_056744.1, read on the forward strand.
CCCAATCATTCTAACAATTTAAAGCATGTGCTGCACAAACTTGATGTTCACAGACAGCTCAGATTTCATTTGGATAGAACAAAATATTTCAGGAAATCAGACCAGCTTTTTGTTTCATTCTCAGACTCCAGAAAAGGGAGACCAGTGGCTAAAACAACACTGTCTAAATGGTTATTTGATTGTATCACCTTTGCTTATTCAGCTGCCAGTATGCCATTACAACACAAGATTAAAGCTCACTCAACCAGAACAGTTTCTACATCATCTGCTTTTTCTACCAAACTTCCCATTGATAACATTTGTGTAGCAGCCATTTGGTCAAAACCTCATACCTTTATCACTCATTACAAAGTTGACAAGGCCTCCAGGGACAGGGCCTCCTTTGGATCCACAGTCCTGAGAAATATACTCCCGTGAGCCACCTGAGATTGATGGTGCTTGGGCCGCTACCCACCAGTAAAGAATAAATGGCGAGATTGAACAACTTCACATAAAGAAGTTATGTACATACCATAACGTTCCATGTGAGTTGTTCATCAGCCTTCATTCTTATGTCCCTCTCTCCTTCCCCCTCCTGGGCTGATAGATGACCAAGATGCTGGATCCATCCTGGTTACTCAAACCTTCTCTTCCCTTTCTCTAGGAATGTAACAATGACATCTGGTATTAGTATATGCAGAAAACAAGATCTGAGGTAATTCACAGGTGCATCATGGGATAGGGACTTGGCCTCAAGCTATTTGAAGACCTCAAGCTTTGCAATTGGCTGTATCAGAGATGAGGGATTGGCTCCGAACCCATCAGTAAAAAATGAAGGTGAGATGAACAACTCACATGGAAAGTTATGGTAAGTACATAACTTCTTTTTTTCCCTTCTTGTGGAACCAGATTGTTTACATATGAGGGACACTAAGGGACTGTTGACACCTTTACTGAGAGAGACTAGAGATTCATTAGAACACTGTTATAGCACTGTTAGTGATAGAGGAATTACTTGGTGGGCAAGTAAAATAAATTTAAAAAGACTTGTCTGTTACTGCCCAGAAGCCAACCCATATTGTTATAGTAGGTACATCAAGCACCGAGTAATGTGGCCATGTTGATGCTGTGCTTCTTTAAAGGAAAGGCAATGGTATGTCAACTGAAAGAGATGTTGCTATGTCCTTAGGCAGTGAATATGCAAATACATATGGAGAATATAAACATAGTGTGGTGCAGGCTAAGAAGGAGCACGGACTTCAAAAGAACTAGAAAGGTGATAATTATTTCGTACTGGTGTACACGATAAATTGATGTCCCATTGTGCAGTCAGTGTACAAATGCAACTAATGTGGATAATTCTCTTTGCTTTCTACAATATTCAGCTGTCACTTGGTTGTTACAGACTATCAGCCACAGAAGCATACAAACAGGTCTATTTTCCTTTTAATGGGCCATCAGTTTGATGTTTGTATTTCCATCTTATTCTTTATTAATAAGGTGTTACAGAAAGTCAGAGAGGATTAATTACAACTGACACTCCATTCATATCATAGGTACCCCTTTTAAATGTATGATAACTCAACACCCAATGCATCTGGGAGGACATAGTATATCATATTCTTTTAGACCACACTAAGCTTCGAGTTTTGAAGATGCTGCCTTGTCAATTAATTGGATACTGCTTGGCCTCAAACGTCTGCATCAGCCTTCAGTTACACTGTGTATATAATGGGCAAGAAAATACAGATATTCCACTTTAGTCAAAGGCATGTAAGCCAGAATTACAGCATTGTCCAAGAATTCAAGGTAATCAAAATATATTGTCTTGCTGCAGGTTGCTTGCCAACTGTCTCAGCCCAGTCTTATCCACAGTAGTTATTCTGTTGAATGTTTCTTTTAATAATTTTCTGAATAAAACAGAATATGCTGTCTATATGTCCAGTCTTTCATATACAAGAATTCAAATTCTTTCTCAGAACATACCACTACCTTTTGCTCTAAATAACTCTAAAACTTAATGTTAGAATAGAGCAACTACTTAGTTTGATATTAAATTTTATATAATTTTTTCATAATGTTTGTAAAGTCTGGTCTTCCTTTATATTAGCATTTTTTTTCAAGAAGTTTTATGAACTATTTACTCCACCTTACAAACTCATTATCCCAACTCTTCAGTAAGAGGGGTACATATCATATCTGCTTTGCATACTGGATAAACAAAATAAAGAATTCAGAACTGCGGACCACTTACTTTTACAGACCAGACAGCAACAACAAACAATTTGGATCCAGACCATTCTTTAATTATGAATTGTTTCTTGATATTAATTTGTCTATAAGAAAAATGGCACAAGCCACTGCAGTCACTTCTTTCACAACATCAGAAAAATACATTTAATACTAAAACCTAAAACTGTGTCAACACTTACATTAGGATTTTTTGTTTGTGAAATTGACATGTTTATGTAATACAAACTAATAGATTGAAAAGATATCTCAGCAAACAGGAATATTGTGACAGATCACTACCTTTCTTTATATCAAACCATTAGAGCTTTGAGTGTGGGAGGATATGTATATATGTAAAGAGAGAAAGTATGGATAACTTGCTAGCACCTACTACAGTGTTGTTATTTTTCTCTACCTAAATAATTGATATAGTTCCATTTGCAAAACTGGAATTTGCTGTATTTGTTTATTAATTTCTTGCAACACTCTCACTCAAAGAACCACACTCTGTATCCCAAAGACTTGTATTTGTATGGGCTGACGTGACTCCATCATTAATGTTACTGAATAGCAAGCTGACAATTATGTGCCAAAAGGGGAGCCAAAGAGGACTAGAGTAACTTGAATGCTTAGTGTGAAGTGAATGTGTTGCAGTTGCATTTGTACTTGCTTTTCCTCCAAGAAATCTGGGATCTATGATTGTGCACTGGTTCCTGACAGGCCACTAGGTCATCTTTTGAATGGATACTGATAAGACCTGGTAGGGGAAATTAATAGTTTTATCAAAATAACTGTTCATGGTTCTGTAGATGAAACCTCACTGTTAAAAACTGCTTGCAGTGAAATAACATGGATCTGTACTGCCCTATTGGAATGAAGTGTTAAGATTAAGCACTTTCTAACCTGTTTTAATACATCATTTTCTTAAAAGCATTCAAAAGTAATGACGTTTAATTAGGATTGTCACCTTTTTGGTTGATCAAAGTAAGACATTTCTTATTGAAACATGACAGAATAGAGCAGACATACTATCAATGCAAGCATCATTATTTTCACATTATCACAAGTTGAGTTGTAGAATTTCAGTTGCTTTTATCACCGTAATATCTTACATATATATGGTATAGTAGCGAAAAGAAAACTGATTTTTTCTCTTGGGGAGGGGGGGGGGTACAACTGCTTAAATCTGAAGTGTTATGCAAAAAAGGAAAGATGGCTATTTGGTACACCAGCATTTACTATTCTTGGAAGTATAAACTTCTTCATGGGCATCATGCAGATGCACTCTTTTGAGTGGCCACTGAATTCCAATGTCCTTGTCAAGGGTTTCATGCCTAAAAATTATGAAAACAGTTAAGTTTTAACGCATTATATCTAACTTATTCCACAAGATGGAATATATAAGGTATTAATATATTATTGGAGAGTTTAATGGTGATCGGTCAGTAGGGTGTTTTTTCTGTATTTTTTAATGAAAAAATGCACAAAAAGTCATTTTGCTGCCAGCCACAGCACAGTGCAACAGTTGGTTACTGGGTGAAAGTGGCACTTCTTTCACAGTTAAACATCAAAAATGCACTCAGGAGGTATATTTTTGGGAGGGTGGCAGGCTCTGTGTGTAAGGAAAGGACACTTTGCATGGTCCCTGCTAATCAGTTGTATGGCTTATTAAGGTCTGTGTATGTGGAAGAAGAAAGATGAAGTATATTTCTCTGGCCATTACACTTGTGATGTTTTCACAGTCACTGGAGCTGTACCCTATTAGAATGGGCACATTTCACTGCTGCAGTGAATGTAAAAAAAGAGAGCTACAGCTAGTGTTTGTTATGTTTTAGAAATACTATGAAACTGTAAGTTGTGCATTCTCTTTCAGTTTTTTTTACTTTTGTTACAGTTTTACAGCATCCTAATGTAGATGTCTTCACAACAGACATTCACATTTTTACTTTTGTGCACATGATGTGAATACTTAATACATGAAATCATAAATACATTCTTCTTTTATTAGAAGAAATGAAGCCACTGTTTATTCATGAATGTGCAATTTTCTAGCAATTGAAATGTTAATACAGAAAGGGAAGGGAAAGCATTCCCAAGAAATGTAACTAGCAGTCAAAAATTCATCAGTTAGCTGAGCACCACTAACTGCAGTTTATAAGTGAATATCCAGACGTGTCATCCAAAATATGTTACTAGAAATTGTCATGCTGTTTCAGAAATTTGAGCATGTATTGATAGTCTTCACAAATAGCCACACGTCCATTTGAATCTGTCAGGTTGCCAAACTGAATTATAGCTGGTATCCATTAGGTGTGACATGTAAATATATGACTTCTAGTCAAGATGGAAGAACGCAGCCCATGTCCAATATATGCTTCTGTTGTGTTATTACATAAGAAGGTCCATATGATTGAGGACCTAGGGGTTTAATACAATTTTGCTGCTGCAGATATTGTAATTACTGTAAAGAATTATCATATTTATTTTTTTCAGCTTCAGAGACTGAATTTTTTTTTTTATCTCTAGCATGCAGTGCCACAAACTATATAATATGAAGCCAAAGTGGCGGGCACAGTTTCATTGTTGTACTGCATGTCCCTTGAGGGGAGAATTGTAGTCATAGGTGCCTTTTTGTACCTATGCATTCTATTGCAGTTCCCTAATTGTTATTATAACTTAAATGGGAATTGGCATTTCAATTTTTATGTAGATAAGTACTGCATCTAGGCATTCAGAGGCCATTCTCTGTCAGTGTGACATTTTCCATTCTGCTACGTTTCCATTCTGGTATATGTTATTTCTCTTTATAGTGCAAAAATGCAGTACAGACTCAGTATATATTTTTACTGAGTTTCTATGATGGTTTGAAGCAACTAAAGTTTTGAAATGGAATTCAGAAATTATCTACACTGAAATCTCTAAGGACGAAATGGCAGTTTTCATTGTATTTTGTAGCACAGTATCCTTTTATCATCACCCAAAAGGTTCTAAAAAAAGTCTTAAAGCAGGGATGGGCATATGACCTTTTATACAGAGGCTCTAATTGAAGGGATTCTTAGGTCTTCACTGTCACAATGACTTCTTCTTAGGTTGGTCTCTGCTGCATTGGTCTAGAGTAAATATTTGAGTTATTACATTAGAAGTAAAAGTAACATATTTTATCTTACTTGGCATATGCAGCAAATGACCAGTTATTTATCTGAACTGATTAATGTACATTTTTTAGCCCATTGTGTATGCCAGTGTGTTAGAACCCCCAGTGTGATATAATATGTTTTTTTCACTGTATCTATCTCCTTGGAACACACTTTCAGTGGCTGAAAATGAAGTGCACAAACCTGTGACTGTGACCTTGTCATAATTGTCTGTGTGATCCTTAGAGCTGTGGAGTCCAGAGTATTGTGGTCCTTCTAGGATTATCCTTTACCAAAGGAAAGGAGATGGACAAAGACTGATCCAGAATTTGTCTTTCTATAACTAAGGAAGATGCTTAAGTTAATGTGGAAGGGTTTTAAGTTTCTTGTGGTCCTGTTCATAGGTGGGAATAAGGCGTTTCAAATGATTTATGGATGTTGGCAGTATTGCAGGCAATATGCAGGACAGTGGTGGTGAC